>NW_010525475.1:2685-68021 GCF_000687285.1 Phaethon lepturus | reverse complement strand
AAGAGTAAAATCAGTGTGCTTGAAGAAAGCCTTCCAGGGCTCCTGCCTTACCGACGTGCAAAGCTGCCTCGCACGCGGCTCCGTAAAGCACTAGCTCTGAAATGATAGATTGTTGAATACCCGGGCTGGATTAATTGGAAGTGTTGAGCTGCACACATTAAATCGCAAATCTGGTGACAGTTACAGCTGACATGCGACTGATGGGAGGAATAGATCTGATATGCTGTCGCCTGACCGAGTTTGATCAGGCCTGAGCAAGCCCTTCAAAAGCCGGCGCAGGCACCCGAGACCTTCTCGCGAGAAAGCCTTCAAGCAACCTCCAAACAGCCCCCGGCATTTCTGCTATGTAGACTAATCTGAAACAGGACCCCCCTCCTGTGCTATTTTAAGCACATAATTAGTTTATTATTCAACCAGAAGATATTATCTGATTTAAAAAAAAAAAAAAGGTGCATTTTAAAATATGATGCACTTCCGTCAGCGGCTGACGTGGCAAAGGGAACAGTCCGGCTCCACGGACCTGAGCACCGGGGACACCCCTGAGCGTGACTGTCAGCAGGTCTGACCCGCTGGGTTTTAGGGGTAAAAAAACCCCCAGGAGCCTCACGGAAGGGTAGCCGGGGTGGGAACGCACAACCGCAGCTCCAGTTATTCACCGAGTTACTGCAGTGCTGGTGCGGACGGGGTGTGAGAGTCAGGAGACGAGGGATGAGCAAACAGAACAACTTGAAAAACGGGTATCTCCTCCTTCACGACTCGGGACTGGGCAGCTATGGTGCTACCAATAAATACCTGCGTGCTCTTCAAAACGTAATGTAATGGTAGCTGTAAAACATTAATGCCTTTTGAAAGTGGAAAGTGATCGTTTTTCCTTCTGATATATTCCGACGCACATTCTGCTTTCGTCCTGAGAATAACGCATGGGTCCTCCCTAGCCTCTTCCGTCTTGGCTTCCTACGGTTTCCTACCTTTTCCCTGCGTTAGGGAACATATTTTGAACATTGCATTTGGGAAAGTATTTGAAAAATCATACAGACTTGCTTTCTGTCAATACAAACCAAGCTCTTACCATGCCAGATGACACGGGTGGACAAAAACATCCATTTTCTCATCGTTTTTACACAAACAGTAGCAACATGGGTTTACTCCAGGGGTCCTTCCCCAGCCCATTCTTTAACCTCACTTGCACCGGCGCATTGCATTGGGACACCCAGTCCCAAAACCAGCCCTGCCCACAAACTCACCGCCGAGGCACGTGGCTTTAGTTTCTATGCTGTGATGCCCTGGCTGTAATCCCCAAGTTGACAGCATTTGATTTTTTTTTTGTTTGTTTGTTTGTTTGTTTGCTATGGAGTTTAGCTTTTTACTGCCTTAAAATGCAACTCACTCTCCTCACCCAGCCTGGGCAGTTCCAAGCCAGACCCTGACGTCCCAGGTAGCGACGCCGGCCCCCTCCTCGGCAGTTGGGGAGAAGCGGGCACCTCCAGCAAATAAGTCCCCCATCCCATCTCCCATTTTCCTATGCATGTGCCTGACCCTCTCCGCTGGTGGAGACGGACCTCACCCTTCGCACAGGGAAGCTGCTACATTTTGGGACTGTGGCTGCTTTGGGAGAGTCGCTGCCGGTGCCTCCCAGGGCATGACGGCTTCAGAGAGCTTGTCCCCACTGGGACTCACCAAACTTTCCTTCTACCCCCTCCAGATTAATCCCAGCCTCACCTAACCCCATTTATGAACTGTCATAGGTTTCATCAAACCTCACCTCACTCAGATGACTTGCATGTTACTGGTTTTACTGGATTTTTTAAAAATTTATTTTCTGTTCACTGCAGGGGTAAAATACACCTCAGAGCTGACAAAAGGGAAGATGACATCTATTATGCTGCCAGTGAATCAGCCTACAGCAAGCAGGACATTCCTGTTTCACATGCAACTGGCAGCAGCACCATCCCAGAAACCTCACAACCCAGGTAAATGCACAAGTATGAAAGTAATCTTTTTTTCTTTTTTTTAAGCTATTTACCTAATCCGAGAAACAGAGATCAGTGTCATTGATACAATGACAACTGCAAGTTGAGCCTAAAGCTAGGCTGTGTCAAAACACTTCGGCACTTCCCAGTGCTTTGTTAGCACCTCACCCCGACACCAGAGCCCGAATGGCAGAACGATGAGTAGAAGAGCCCTTTCATGTTCCCGGTTTGAACCTGTACACATGAGTAATCCCTCCTGAAACCAACATTCAGGCCACAGAGCGGCCCTTGTATCACTTAGTACATAGACTGGGACGTATTTCAGAGGCAGCTGCAGAGCCACAAGGGCAGTGGGTTTCAGGACCTTGACTGTGCCAACAGCCAAGGTCATCACCACGTACTAGGACAAGAATTATCTACCCTGTAGGTTGCAGTCTGGTTGAGCTCCCGTTGTGGGAAGGACTGCACAAGTAGAAGACACTTGCATCTGAAAGTTTTCAGCCTCAATAGGCAGACAAAGAAGCCTTAATTCAATAAAGATGCTACAGAACATAAGATAGAGAGGCTTGCTTTGGTTTCATTTGCTAGCACAAGCCAGCCTGGCCTTACCTGCCCTTCAGGACAAGCATCGAGGCAACCTCTCGGTACCCTGAGATGGTGTCACTTCACAGACACCATCCTCTGCTCTGGAAAATTATAAACATTGACTTGCTGAATCAAAATCTTTGCATCTTGGGGTTGCAGTAGCTGTATGTACTCTGAGATGGCCCCACAATCCCTGCAGATAGGTGGAACTACACTGCTTGAAGTACTCCTTTTTCAACACCTACATGTTCAAGACACAGGGCAAATTTTAAAGGACAATGCTAAGAATGACGATGCCTTTGTACATCATAATTTTTTTATGACACTGTTCACCGTATTCATAGCTCAAGAATTCCAGGCCTCCTGAGCATGCCAGGTATCATTTTCACAACAAAGGTACACAAGAAACAAGCACCTTCAAGTTGCAGCTGAACAGAGGAGGACACAAAGAAAGAAGCATCAGCAAATGCTCATGGGGATATTTACCCTCCTTCTGGGAAAGGGAGGGGACCCACTACCAAGCACCCTGAGCGATGTGTATAAGTATACATTACGACAGGTCTGCTAATATTTTTATGGTATCAGCTGATATGCAAAATATAAAATGGGCTAACACAAACTAGCTTTATGCCTTTTTTTCCCCCCTTCTTTTAAAAATTATTTTCCTGTGATTAAAGTTTAGAGATGGGGTATCTAGAAAAAACAGAAATGGACTAGGCTACCTTTTGGTTAAGATTAGAAAAGTGAGGAATGAAAAAAATACAGAGATGGAAGAGTCCATACTTGACTCTAGTCAAGACTTTTTTCAGATCTGGTGGAAACTCATTTTGTTTGTAGGATCTGACCACGTGCCCCGTTGCAAAGTGAGATTTTCACCTACAAAGGCTTTTGCATGGATCTAAATGCCTGTTAGCTGCTTTGTAGACTTGAACAGGAATATCCTCAACGGGTAGGGTGAGACATGTACCAGTCTTTGCTTTGTTGACAATGATAAACAAGAGGAGACACACAGAAATTTCCAATTTCATTCACAGGCAAGTTTCAAAGCTTGCAAAAGCTAATGAAAACCTTCTAGTAATTTTGTCTCAGGCTCTCTTTGAGGTGAAAATGCACCATATTAATTATTTTCAACAGAAATGGGTTCTTGGTGGCATCCAATCACAGCTATAACCCCATCAGCCCTTCCGAAGCAGAGTGACAGCTGAGTCACTAATGTTAAAAGAGGGATGAGAGAAGGAAAAAGAAACTAGGCTACTTCCCCTGAGGAGCTAAATACAGTATTTAATGGCATCTTTTTATGAGGCTAACAAATCAAATGCTTCAGCTATGAATTGTTGCCATCATCGTAACTACAACAGGATGACCCTGGACAACCTACCTCTGTCTAGGTTTTTTCCTCCTGTGACACATCAAGGAGGAGGAAGAGGCTGGAGGCAGCTCAGCCTTTCACCACGTTCTGGGTCTTTGGGGAGACGTGGGTCTCAGTAGCCACATCAGGTTTCGGCAGGACAAATGGCAATACTGTCAACAGAGGGGGAAGACAGCGGGAGGGAGCAGATGGGGCACTCATCTTTCCCGGCATCTGCAGCAGCTGCCATCTTCGTCAGCCCTTGCCCCGGTGGCACTGTGCCTGCACGGGCAGGAGCAGGCAGCACTTCGGTTCCTCTTGTTTCACTCAAGCTAAAGTCTCGTCCGCCCCACCCCACTGCCCTTCAATGAGTGTGTCAGAAGCAATTAAAGTCAGGACAGGGAGAAACCTTAAAGCTGTACGCATAGAGGAGCATCTTTTTTTTTTCCAGTGCTGCCAGAAGCGTTGGGCACTTTGGACTCCATGTCGCTCCCAAGTTGCATTTTAGTAAGCTGCATTTTAGTAAAGGAGCTTAACATAGGCATATGCCAGAAAACAGCTGTCCAGCAGAACAGTAAGGACTGACGTTGATTTTCCAGAAACCACCTGCAGCTACCTGACAGGCCCTCTGTACTAGGAGACCCTAAATGAACTCACATAAGGTATTTTGGCACAACAGGGTGACATTTTTGCTCATTCTCACCTCCCTCCTGCTGCTCCAGTTGCCACACGCAACGGCCCTGGCTCGGGGCTCCAGCGGGCGAGCTGCTCCGCAGCTCCGGGCCCCAACAAATGGTTCCCGCTGCAAGAGCCAACGCCGTCACCACAAACGCGACAGGAAGACGGGGCAGTTCAAGACGCCGCCTCCTCGTTCGGTAGCAGTGCCATACGCGGGAGCACACAAGATACCAGCACGCAGGGAACTGGGCCACCTGGGCCCATCATTCCTGGAAAGTTCACGTGCACTTGGACTAACCTTTCTCCTTGGGGCCGATGCCCGGGAGCGCACGTTGGACATGGATGGTACTGCATTTATACGTGCTTTTTAGGGAGCCACTTTCTCCGAGTTCCAGAGTTTGGCCTAGCTCGGCCCCGCTTGCCAAACAAGCAAAATTTCTATTTAATTAATCCCACGCATGTCTTCAGCAGCTTCTCCTTTCCATTGTCTCAAAGCACCCCATCCATGCCTCATCACAAACTCTGGCCATGTTGTTATAGTTACTTTAAGCACAATCCAAGCATGATGCTGAATAGCAAGTGACCACCGTTTGTGCAAGAAGTCTGCCTGACTTCTGCAGGACTCCTCGCAGGAGAAAAAGTTTGCAGGATTAGGACTGAAGCCTGAAGACAGGGTCACCTCCTCCCTCTGCCCACTCCTTCTCCTTTGGCTCTGGCATCCAGTACATTCTGCCCTCTTCACTACTTTGACACAGTCCTTAACGCTTTAGACCTGAATGAAGAAAAGTGGAACGAGCACGCTCTATGATTCACGGGCATTTAGAAGAGGGAAAAAAGGGCAACTGTTAGGCAGAATCTGCCAGGAGAAGGAATTGGTCTGTGAGCCAAGAGGCAAGACTCCACAGTCTTAGAATTTCAAAGGTTTTCAGGAAGGACGACCTCAAGATACTTTCACAAGCTACTTTGAACGAAGTCATAGTTTGGTGTTCTGCCGGGTTTTACCTCCTCTCCTTTTTTCCACCTAGATAACTTTGGTTTTTTTCACTTGGTGAAAGGCAACATAACTTTAATAACTTTAAATAACTTTACTCCACCATTTATGGGTGCTTACATGTCAATTAGCCCTGGATTGCTGCTATGTATCGGGACAGTGTACATGCTTGTAAAAGAGTCCCTGGGAATTGCAACACCGTAAAATGCCTCAGTGCTTCAGCCACATCCCATCGCTCTGGCACGCCAGCCAGCGAACACAGAGCGCTTTCTTCTGCCGTGCCCCTGCTCCGTCTTCCCCTCTCTCCCCAGAGTTAGGACATTGCTGGAACCGCGTACAATGCTGTTTGCAACCATGCATACTTAAAATAAAAAAAAAAAAATGAAGTCCCATACAAAATCAGGGACTCAGGCTGCCTGCGATCCAGCACCCTTACGCTGCCCAAGTCGGAGCTTGCACGTTTAGATGGCAAAATGAAGACAGAAACTGTAAGGAATGCCTTTTAAATGCAGACAGGGCAGGGAGCGGCTGCCAAGACATGCCAGCGCTAACCGGGGCCTTACGAACGTTCGACTGGTTTCGCTCCCAGGTTTCCACCCTGAGTCCCAGGCGGGTGGAATTTATTTGGGGACACGGGCGGGCATGGGAGAGCCCCGCACCTGCAGCTGCCCTCCCGCCGGGGAAGGGGCCAGCTGGCAGAGCCAGAGAAGGGCAGAACATCCAGCGACTCCAGGCAAACAACCCGACCAGCGCAGCGGGAGTAAGGCCAGGCCTGTCTGCTCACTCCCAGGCGCGGACTGAGAGAGGTCAGCGTGACGCTGGGCATGTTGGCGAGGTCTCAGGGAACCCGGGGTCCTGCCTTGTAGAGGAGCAGCGCCAGCGGGGAAGGAGGGGACAGCACCTCCTGTGAGTATTAATAGTCGTCACCTGCTCATCAGGAGGGGCATCCACCCTTTCATGAGCGCACACTGCCAACGAGAAGTCTGATCAATACCAGATCTGGGACACCCCAACAGCGTGTTTTGCTGGGAGAGCATGGGAAACAAACAAAAAAAAATAATCCACAACTCTAGTCTCATTGACAGGTGGCCCCTGCGAGGTGCCGAGTGTCATCTGCCAGGTACTGAGTCCCCCAGTTCATGCTGACTCTTACTGGAGAGAAAAGCAACCTGCTGCGTCACCTACCTACTGCTGACAACAGGATTAGGTTCACTACTGAAGGACTTCTGGAGTGGTAGATTTAGACTAGGTAGAAGAAAGACATTTTTTACAACAAGGATGGTGAAGCACTGGCAGAGGTTGCCCAGAGAGATGGTGGATGCCCCATCCCTGGAAATATTCCAGGTCAGGTTGGACGGGGCTCTGAGCAACCTGATCTAGTTGAAGACGTCCCTGCTCACTGCAGGGGGGTTGGACTAGATGACATTTAAAGGTCCCTTCCAACCTGTTCTACGATTCTACGAAACGACAACGAGCCCTGCTGTTTTGCTGGGGTTTATCTTTCAGAAGTACTCAGAAAAGCTAAGGGGAGAGTCTCACCATCAGCCAAGTTTGCAGCAGTGCTACTGGAAATAAACTGGCTGGGAAGCGTCATGGTGTCATGCCATTGTCCTGACGCACAGATTTTCCGGCATCGCCACGCACACTGCAGCAAGATCTCCACCCCAAAGCCCGAGCGTGGCATACAGGCACTTCACAGGCAAAACCACATCAGTCCTCCAGACTGGCAGTGGTTTTGAGAAATGGTCTTCTTCAGGAACAAGAAAAATCCAAAGCATCCTGCAGGACACAATCCATGCTCCTGCATGGCTATCCCAACAAGCAAAGATCAGATGAAAAGCTTGGGACAGACGTCAGTGGCTCTCAGGGCCCTGACGAGCACTGGAAAGGAGTGCTTTCCAGCACCAAGAAAAGGTTGGGAGTACCACCTTCCCCTGGGTACATAGCAACAGTTGCTAGTTTTGGCAGGCAGAGAGATGCAGCGCAAGACGTAAGGGTGACATCATTTGATTATCACCTCGCTTCCCTCAGATTCAATTTGATTCCGATAAGAAATTATTTTTAGAACCACTACAGACAAAAACCTCGAAAACTCATTTATTACATATTTGGGCAGAGGAGGCTAGGGACTGTATTGCTAGCAGACGAAGCCTTAACGAGGCCCAAGTATTTGGAACCCGAAACCACAGCAGAAATCACACGTACATATTAGCAGTGAAGGCAATTAACCGTCTGAAAAACACACTTAAAGGAGGGGTGGATTTTCCATTGCTTTAAGTTTTTGCATTTAAGGCTAGATTTTCTTCCAAAAGGTGGGATGAAGCTGAAACTGAATTTGGGATTTGCTGTTGAAAGAACTGGTGGGAGCTCTGAAGCTTTTATTCAGAAGGCCTGCCCTTAAAACCTTAAAGTTTGCCTGTTGCTTGTACTTAGGAAGTTCAATTCCACTTTGCTAATACAAACATTTGCAGTTACAAAGAAAGTTAAGAATTACTAGAGGATATCATGACATATGACGTAAATACTCCAGGGAAAGCAGTACAAGAAAAAAAAAATAAAAGCCCTCCAAAGTATTAAGCAATAGGTCCATTGATTTTGCCCCGAACAAGAGAAATTAATAAAATCATGCTCTTGTTTCTCTGTGCCACTAAGAACTTGAAAGTAATTGATCTTGCCTCCGATTTCAAGTTAGCCATGGTGTTTGTTTAGGAGAAGAGGTTCACATGACAGGCTGGAGGTTTTGAAGGAGACCTTTTGCTGAAGCAGTAGCAGCGCTCTGGAGATAAATAACTGCAGGGATTCCCAGGCAGCCGCAGGTTTGTCAGCAGCGGTCCACGGCTTGGTGGTGCTCAGCACTTCTTCATTGTGTTTATGCAACTACAGGTATTAGTATTTACAGCAAACGGCTTCTTTTTACATCCCTTACTTTGAATATTTGATATCCTGTATGAATTTTAATGGACCGTTGTACTGTCTGGTGTTTTGTAGCTTGTCATTTAATATGCTTGTACAGTGACAGGCTAATGAACTACTGAGTGATGTGAGGAACCGTGTGGTATGTCACAACAACTTGTTTTATAAAACAACAGGGCAAAGCTTTCTCTACTTTTACAGTGAGAACAGATTCTCTGCTCTGCTTGCCCCAAATGACAGTGAGAAAAAATGTTTTGAGCAAGAAAGGGGGGGGGACAAGACAGAAACAAAACTGCACTGTCAGGTTTTCATTTTGTTAAAGCCCTCGTAATCAAACCCAGGAACGCTACCCAGCGAGGGGCCCTGGACTATCACATCATCCCCAGTGCAAAACTTCTGACTGACGTAAGCAATTGACTTGTCTGCTAATTTGATTTCTACAACTCACTGCGTCGGGACGTGACCGATAAGAGCTGACTAGCAATTCCCACAGATAGGGATTTTGCAGACCCTTGCACGTCGTACAGTGCGGCCAACTCCACCCATTTCTTTCTGCACATGCCACTGTCACCCTCAACTTTGAGGCAGACACACAGGACTCTATCAGCAGGACCTTATGCATCTGCAGAGATAGTAAAAGCCAGAGACTGCAATCATCTAGCCAAATAAACAACTTCACGTACAAGAAATGACACGTTGCAGGACTGATCCAGGAAAGGACACGGTTTAAGCCTCCTAAATTCAGAGGCTGTTCCTTCATGTAACGCCTCTAGCAGATGCAAAGGCAACCCAATAGCCACAGATTCCTCCGTGACACAGGTTACTATTACAAAGAAGTCAAAGTCAAGAGGGACAAGCCATACCCAAAGCAGAGGAAATGGACTTCTTTGAAAATAATGCCTCTAAATTGAGGATTTTTACATGCGTGAAAGACCTCTGATAAATACTTCACTAGAAGGGTAAGAAGGGGAAAATGGATGGTAAAAGGCAGGCTAGCAAGTAACGTAAGTGATCAGAAAATATTTGGTGGGGTAGGTGGGCAATAAATTACTAAACCATCCAGCCCACGGAGATTTATGAGAGTCTCTCTACCAGTGAGGCCAGGCAACTCCTCTGTCTGAAGTGGGATAGGTGAGGAAGCGCAAGGGGCAAGACTGAGACTCTTGTTTCCTGGAAAAGTAGGTTTTTAAAACGCTTGGAGAAGGTAGGACAGACTGCAAATAAGACTGCTCCAAAAGCTCAGGCGTCCTGGAGCTACGTGCCTCGAGCTGAAGGCTGTGCCAGTACCCGTGGCTGTAACTGCCTCCCACAAAGGATGCAGCACTGCTGCTGGAGGGATGGGAGGTACCCGACCTCACCTGCCTGAGCCCCATCACCCCATCCTTCCCAGCAGGCCAGCAAGGATTTACTGCTTCCCCCGGGGTGTGCAGAGGTCAGGGCACAACAGAGCAGTAACAAATGTGCTCCCCAGTATGGCCACATCCCTTCTCCCTCTCCAAAAGCACCCGCCGGGGCTCGGAGACCGCACCTCTGTGGGGCAGCATCCAGGGATCCCTGTCGGCCGCTGGTGCCAGCAGCCCCACGAAACAGCTTTCCCAAATCAAGATACAGTTTATTACTAACAGAAGGTAGGCAGCATAATGTTTTCTAAAACCAATACAAAAGAGGACATATATCTCTCCTAGCTCGGTCCCGTGCCATCACATGTTTTGGGAGCTGCTGAAAAGCCACGATTCCTGCAAACTCTGCAGGCAGGTGTCTGCTCCCAGTGAGCAGCTCCCAAACAACTGCCTCCTTTCTGCCAGGAGAGGTTTTTTTTAACTGTTTATAGTTCCTTTGATCTGTTCCTTCTTAACACTGGCAAAATAAACTGGAGCTGAGGAGGTAGGATCTTCCCAGTTAATAGCCTCTTCGGCATTGTATCTTAATCCCCCCTGAGGCATCTTCCCAGAGTCGTTTTACCAGCAGCCACTGTCTTGCCTGCCTGGTTGTTTTTAAAACTACTTTGATATTAAACCAACCCCACATAGCCCTACAGTAATCATTCCAGTACTGGGGCGTACACCCTCTCCATCCCTGGTACGAGTAAGAGCGGAATGAGCCACACTGCCCACCTTTAGGCATCTTGGATGTCCAAGCTGGGAGTTGAGGCTCCTAAGGCATCCTGAAACCTGAGGCTTGTTTCAGAGCACCTGAGATTAGAACTGCCCCACCGCTCATGTGCGGCACAGAAGCACCTGAAGTAAGACTGTGATGGTCTTCTCTTTTCTCTCCCCAAAGTTGTTTTTTCCTTTGGCTTCTCCCTTTCCATTGCGAGCTCTGTGCAAGCTGTTCTCATCTTTGCCTGCGCAGAGAAATAAACTAAATGATAATAATAGCATATGAAAAAGGAGAAATTGTCTCAAGACCATGGTGCTTCTATTAAAGTGACCAGAGGTACAACACTCATGCCCCAAACGAAGGGGGGAGGCAGGCAGGCAGGGAGGTATGGGAAGAGGAATTAGTACTAGCGACAGAGGCAATAATTCATCTGAACCAACAGAAAAGGGTTACGCTTTCTTCTTGCCCTTCTCAAGTAAACGACTTGTAACAAACAATAAGGGTTTCTCTACCAATAAAACAAAGCACTTAATACCTGTAATTTTAACCTCAGAGAGTAAACTATTTAATCCTTCATTTTTAAATTTCTTTTACTTCTGAAAAGATCACTAGCTCCTCACTCTGGTGCTTCCACAGCAATTTAACAGGCATCACATGACAAGATAATGAACAGATAAACCTCAGTTCAAAGGAAAAATCTCTCTACCCTTGTTTAGAGCAGAAACTTTCCTATTCAGCTCCCTCTGAGAAAATCCAGCATAAATAAATACAGTGCTTTCCCTCCCCTCTTCATTTAGGAAAAAACCACCACCACCATGTGATGCAGCCTCAAGGCCGCAGCTTTCTAGAAAGGAAGGCCAAATGAAACAGTTGTTCCTAAAGAGTTTGCCTGACTGCAGAAACAGGGTCATACCAAGCAATGAGCAGCCAGATGAGTGCCTTAAATCACACATCACAGATGCTTCTCGGTCCTCCATGAAGCTAACAGAAGAAAGCGCAACCACTGCGGCCGGCAAAGGAGAGCGGGGAGGTGGTGAGGAAATAGGGGGACGCTGCTGCAACTTTTACGCTGGCCGTACTTTTGCCTGACAGCTCCTCAAAAAGGAAAGACCGCCTGGCCACCAACAAAGGCCAGGCAACGGGCCAGGCAAACAGAAGCCCTGTACCTCTGTTCTGTGGAGGTAGAGCCGTGACCGGGTGGTAGAGCAGGTGGGAAGCAACGTATCAACTGGAAAACTACCACGAACGAAAACCCAAGCATTACCACAAAAAACATGAAAACCCTGGGGAAAAAAAAAGAAGCTTCTGTGAAAATAGTGTAATAGGTTACCTTTATGTGGATGACTCTTCATGCTCGCCTAGACTGAGTCACTCTGTGAACTGGCTCGCGGTCCATCTGTCTGCCAGCTCCTGGCTAAACTTGAACATCCTGTGACTGAAATGAATGCATCAAAGGCTAAAGCCCCACAAGGTTACAAGGTTTTCTTTGTCCCGCACTTCCAGATGCGCCAGCATTCCCCTTACGCTAGCTCTTATGTATCCTCTGTGTCTGTATTTGGTACGTTGCTGACTTTCAGAGCCTGCAAAAAACTGAAAGACTCGGACTTTGCCTCTCATCCTGCTTTCATGGACATCCTCAATCCATCCCTCCCCACGTACTGGTGACATCCTCCCGCAGCCCGCTCAGCCCCAGTATTGCACCACCGCCGTCTGCAGAATGACTAGGGCCAAACACCTTTGCGTGCCGTGACTTGCCCTCGCGCTGTTCTGCGTGCTTTCGGTGCAGACTTTACCTAAGCACGGCTGACAAAACCTGCCCCCTTCACTTGCCAAGCATCACTATGACGTGCACCACGTCCGCCGCCCCCTCCGTGATCTCTGCTCCCCCGGTACCACCTGCCGGTCAGAGATGTGGCCCCATCACCCGCTTCCCGCGCTGCTGCGAGCCCTCCTCCCTGCACTGGTTAGCACTTGCCTTCGGGTGCGAGTTAGCCAGGGCCAAGACTCCCTGGAAAGACGCTTGTTGTATTTCATACAAGAGATACTACAGGGGGAAAAATAAAAGCATAGTTTCGGATGTGGATCTGTTTTCAATTTTTCATTGCTTTGGATATAAAATTTTGCTGCCACCTATGTAAACAATTTTCAAATACTGCAGGACACGATTGCTGCAGATGAACACAGGCACAGAAACCACCCTGACACCATCTCTTACAGAAAGCAAGCCTGCATTGCCAGATTCTGCACTTCCACCGTCTGCCTTTCAACCTACATGCAGTTGTAGTGGAAAAAAAAAAAAAGAAGAAAAAAAAAGTAGTGTTACTTACATTCCCAGCTTTCGTCCCCCAGTCAGGACTACACTCCTATCTCTTAGGTGACAACATAAACTTAAATCATTTTGCCTGTCCTCACTAAAACTATTTTAAAACCAGCAGTCAGGAACAAAACAAACATCCCAGCTAATGTAACGTGTATTACTCAGTGATGATAAACACTATACACCCACCTAGACTTTTCACTTGATGTGGTTGGAAACTGCTATGTAAGGTGGAAAAAGTAAGGTAGGCTGCTTTTATTTTTGGCATTTGTTGAAGCAGTCCATTTACTTTGGCTCCTCGCGCTGCTTGCAGCCAACTGTGTAAGGGTATTTTGTGGCTGTTTTTTGGGGGGGAAGAAAGAGGTATCACCCCCCTGTGCTTCCTACTCCACCGCACTGCCAGGCTACACGAAGGGAGTGCACTGGGAGGAGACCTCCTCTTCCTCGCCCGCCGGAGCAGAGCTTGGCAAGGTAAAGCTCTGTCTAGCCAACAAAGCTCTTTACCACAAATATCCTTATTAAACACAGCCTTATCAGAGGCCAGTTTCTGCAGTCTGAAGCAGTCAGGAATTAACTCTGTCAATATTTAAAATTTCAAGCCCGGATTAGAGCCCAGACCCAAGGGGACGCGAGCAGGCATGCAAGCCACGACAGAGGCACCGGACCATGCTCACGCCGTGCCGGGGGGCTGCCCGAGCAGCTGGGGCTCAGGCTCTGTACCCACCGCCTTGGTGGTACCCCGGTCCCCACAAAGAGCTCGCTCCCCCAGGCTGCTGCAGCAGGAGGAGGGGGATGCCGAAACTCGCCTCTCTCGTGGGACGCAGGGGAATGGCCGTGCCAATGCTTGCATAAGGGGTTGGGCTGGGGAAAGACCCCAGGTCCAGCGGCATCAGCTGTGTGCAGAGGGCAGGGAAAGCCAGCCTGAAGGAGGACAGACAGCACCCCACAAGCATAGCCTGCCACTGTCGGGATGGAAGGCTCACCAGTGTCTCCCAAAAGGGTGCCACCGCCAGCAAGGTGCATGGCCAGGATATAAACTCATTCGGTAGGCTCCTTCAGCAGCCTTTGGCTCTAACCCCCACCCACAGGATCAGGCTATGTCTCCTGCCTTATCCACAAGATGAAGCCGTCTATACCCAACACAGCCCTCGGGGCAGGGCTGGTGGGACCAACGCTGCCTGCCTTTGCTCCAGGGTGAGCCTCCACTGGCACGGCACGGCTGCCTGCCCAGCCTGGAGAAGGTGCGAGCTTCACCCCACCACCCTGTGAGTCAAGATCTTAATGGAGACCTTGCTCCTCCTGCTACATATTGAAAGCTGGCAATGCTATTGATGAAGACTCCATGAAAGACGTTCATAATACTGCGCTAATAAGGCAGTGGCAAGGCTATTGTGCCCTGTCATTAGCAATCCTGGTGAAGAGCCTTCATGCTGCCCTTTCCCACAGAAAGAAATGTCTGCAAAAAAAAGAAAAAAAATCAATGTTGCTGTACGGTTTTTGTCAGACCTACCAAGCTTGGCACAGAGTCCTCAGGTGTAAGTGCTGGGCTTTCGCCAGAAAAAGTCAGCCTGGGTAAGCGGTGAAAGCAGTATGTTACAGGAAACACCGCAGTCTGCATTTTCTTCTTCCCCTCAGATAATCCATTGCCCCAACCCAATGTGCTGCTCCTTACACTTAGTGCAACAGGGGATGCTTGCTGTGACTGGCATTGCAAAATAATAATTCGCATGTCATGACATTAATCTTAATACTCGTGATTGTAATAAGGGCTATTCCAAGCCTGTAACACACTCTGTAGTATTGCATTGCCCTCTCAACTGACAAATGGAAGTACCTTTCCTGTGACTCTATTGCTGCTAGCTCCTTTCCACTGAAGATATAGAGAATTGGTGAAAAAACCACACATAAATAGGTAGAATGACATGAAAAGCAGAGGCTATGCCCATTAACCTTTTATATTTTTCCACTGGCATTGTTAGAGAGCCCAATAAAGAACTGGAAGAAAGGTTAAAAAAGTTGTAGAAATAAAGGAGAAGAGAGCCAGTTTTGATCTCACTTTCATTTGTAATATATCAAGCCTCTTAGCTGAACTAATAGCCTTGGCTCAGAAACCAGAACATGGATTATTATTTGTTGTATATTAATCTACATCTGAAAATCATCTATGCTAATAACTGCTTAAGATTTCACCGCAGGTTCCTCTGTATTTCTTACTGCCCAGAATACTTGTGCACTTCCCAGCAAAGCAGAAGTACATTTCAGTGCATGCCTAAACTACAATAATTTAGAAACCCTTCCTCTTCCTCTGAGCTTACTTTACAAGAGGTACTAAAAGGTTAAACTCATTACTGAGTCCAATTACGAACTGAGGAAAATACCTCCATCACTTTTGGCATGAAGTGCAAAAAGTTGCCTTTCTGCTTGACTGAAAGCCTGAAAAACAAACAATGCACACAGTCTATGTTGCTCAAGAAGTGAGTGCAAACAAGCTTAAAAGCAGGTTAACGCTGTAGGTGTTGTGCAGAAGGAAAGCGGGCAGAACCTCCCGTTCCCACTCCAGCACCCGGGGCAGCGGGTGCAGAAGCGGCCGGGCAGCACCGATTGGGATCCTGACCATTAGCCTCCGTGTCAGCGCTGGGAACTACAGACTTGCACCTCAAAAAATAAGCTGCTATTAGAAAAACAAAGGTACAATCCTGATCCCTCCTGCAGCTCTAACAGGACCTCGTGTCTCATGCCAACGGGAGCTTGGCAAGCTGAGCTGGAGCAGAACATGCCCCATGATGTGGAGGACTTTTGTAAATGCCTGGGTGTTAAACCCAGCTGCAGACAGCTAAACAGAAACACAATTATACTGCATGCGCAATTTTAAATTATTAAACATTTTAACTTACTCTGATTTAAACATAACAGCATCTAGGGAAAATTAAGTTTTTACAGTGCTTTTGCTATATCAAGGACTGGCTACTATAAAGAGACAGGAAAAGATAAGAGACAGAAAGTGCAGATTGCACTGTGCGAGATGTTTTTGGTTTCCTTCAAAGCGGTTCCCTGTTTAAAAACAGGCTGTAGTGTAAGCTTTTGAAACCTACTAACTATGCAAAACCTGCTGTTACCTGCGTGATGGTATTTCTCCAGCACTTGCAGACTCCTCGTGCATCTAACAGTCCGTGCCTCCCCGATAAATATAATAACCAGGGTTAGTTCCGTTAATCAAAACAAAAAGTAACTGAGAAATTGCACTTCGGTGTTTGCAGGAGACAACCTGGGAAAAGGCGTGAGGCTCAGAAAGGGAACCCGAGGAGCAGCCATCACACACGGAGCACAGGTACGACCCAGCTGTAGAAGTCCCCGTATGCAAACTCCTGCCAGACAGCCTCTCTCCCCAGGCTCTGGTGAACACTACCCCAGCTAAGAAGCCAGCCTGGTGTGGCAGCCCCACGGAGACACGGGTACCCCATCACCAAATTAACAAAAGAAGGAACCAGGCAGGGCAGCAGGAAGTCCTGGCCGTCTGCCTTGCTCCCTGCAGTGGAAATATGTGACTAAAGCAAAGACGTTAACGAAGCTCCTACTAGCCCTAGCATTTAAGGCTTCATTTTATTTAGCTTGCCTACTAAGAGCTTCAACAAGACCAGGCCTTCACCCCCCAAAAGCACATGGTCCTTATTTAAAGACTTATTCATCTTATTCATCCTTTTCCAAATAAAATGAAGAAGCTTTCAGTGAGCCAAAACCTGCAGGGAGATTTTCGGTCACCAGAGGCAGCAGTAGGTGCCTTGATTCCTACTCAAGTCAGCAGAAATCAGGTGCCTAACCCACCTGTGCCTCCAAACTCCCCTCAGTAATAGCTTAACGCAACAAAAGGGAGAAGAAATGTGTTTTGTCTATAGGCTGCTTCTCAATCAAAGACTACAAACTGCATGTGACAGGCTGCTGCACGAGTTTGACTGAATGTGTCTACGTGCAAGTGGAAGCGCTAGCGGAGAAGTATGCCAGCTTTCGGAGGGCATATTGCTGCCGGTCATTTTTAATAATAAAAAACTAAACCACTAAAAGGTATCCTGTAGACCCCTTGATCTGAGCACGCTGCGATTCGGAAGTAGCACGCGCCACTGCCTGCCCACGGACCCCACAGGAGGCACACAGCTCAAGCATCGGGGCTGGCTGCCCTTGCCGGGTGCAGCGCAGTAACGAAACTCCCATCCTACTGTCCTAAGAGCTAATGCCAGTCACCCTCAAACCTTCCTCTTTCTCTTTTGAAGGTATTCATCTTCATGTCCCAGTACATCTGCTTGCAGCGGCATTGCACCTCTGCTGCTACAGCTGTGAAACAGGTGACTGCCAAGCAAGGCGAAAGCCGTGCTTTGAGGAGTGCGTCCTTCAGAGGCAACGCTGCCTCAAGCAGGTCTCTTCTCCCACTGCCCAGGCCTGTCCCTGCACTGGCCCCTGGGAGTTTTTTCAACTGCTTATGTGGCTGCATGAGTGGGTAACCAGCCCAACATAAAAATACCCTTGCTTTTCTGCTGGTGTATCGTTTTCCACCCTCAGTAGTTGCCCAGTCTACAGAGCTGCCTACCTATACACAGCTCCACCATCACGATGTCACTGCAGGCTCATGTTGGGTGGTACTGGGCCAAAGAGGGGTCCCAAAGGCTACTTTTTTTTTCTTCTTCTTCTTCCTGACAGATTTTGGCCAGACCAGCTCTCTGAACTGGCCTGCTGAAGAGCAGAAGAACTGACGTTGGTGGAGAAACGAAGGAAACAGGAAACCACGGGGGATGTAGGGAGAAAAGGGAGGATGCAGGGCAACTAAAGCCCTTCTTAGGGTCAGCTGACATTGCCATGGAAGACACGGCTGTCAGAAGCAGTGCTCCTCTCTATGTCCTGATGAAGCTGGCCTCAGTGAGCATGGGAACATCCCCTGGCAAGTTGCAGCCATTGCTTCAGATGGAATCAGTTTGACCAAGCACCCCAAATTCAAGGATTTTTTTTTTTAAAGTTTTGGTTCATCTTTCAAAAGTGGAGAAAGAGCAAAATACAAAATTTAGATCCAAATCTTCCTGTGTAGGATGCCTGGACTTAGGGGGCCAGGTCAGGTACCTATTAATTAAAAATCTCACCTGGACCTTGCCAGCTTCCAAAAGATTCTTCTGCTCATAACTTCATAGCTGTGCAATGAAATCATCATTTCCGTCCCCACTCTTTATCTTCTGCAATTCTCCCTGGGTGATAAATGCTACAGCTCGTAAACACACTGGGATTTTGATGTGGTTTTTTAGTTCACAAAAATATTCAAAGCGACACCATTATTTGGCAATGCTGGAGAACCCCTACACAGAGAGTTACGTTCCCACACTGAGCATCTGGGGAGAAACATCCAGCAAGGTGTTGGTGTGCTAATGTAAAATCAGTTCATAAGAGCCAGCACCTCACTCAGCTGTTAGCATTTAAAAGAGGTGGAGGCTTTCAGAGGGACCCAAGACAATTAGATGCTCCAGACTCACTGAATTTCAATTAGATTTGTGCACTTACTTCCTTCAGGTTCTTCTAAACTCAAACCCACCGCTTACACCTTTAATCATACTTAAGTTTTGAAGCACCTTTCTCCCTTTGTGTGTATGCAAGTCTTTATTGGGGAATATCTTGTGTGGATGATTAACTTCAAACGTACTTAAGTATTTCTTGAAGTAAACACAACTTAAGCGCATTTAGATTTAAGCAGGTACTTGCCTGCTTTTCTGAAGAAAGATGAACTTAATTACATGTGTCTACCTATTTTTCTAAACAGGGGCCCTTCACACATCTAGTATTACTTTTTTTTTTTTTTTTTTTAAACAAGATGTTCACACCACACTACAGAGTTTATAATCTCAGTTATTTTTAGATGCCTGTAATAGTCTCAGACTGGGATAAGTAAGTACAGAATATACTTACTTTGAATATTTTCATTTTTGTCTGAAGAAAAACATTTACACATATCCAGTTTCACTACAAATTTAAGCAGTATTCAATTAGTACTAATCATTGGATATGCCATATTACTGTGTAATGTGCTGATCTTCTAAAACCTTCAGTTGTAATCTTTAATAATCTGTCCCTAAACAGCAGTCTAAACTTGGCTTCTCCACATAGTTTGCCTTATCGTATTTGACTTGTTAACAACCTTCCCAAAAGCTGCACTCAAAGGGCAGTAAAATAGAAAAATCTACGTTAAGAGACATATTTGGATTCATCTCATTAGAAATCAGTAATGCTAACTTTCATATTCTAAGTAATGCTTAGATGAAAGACAGGCATTGAAGCACCTTCCAATGAAAAGCGGGGAAGTCCTTAACGGCACCTTATCCAAAAAGATATTTAAAAACAAAAAAAACCAAAAAAAACAAAAAAAAAAGGCACAAGGACAGCAAACATTGAATGACCACCCTCATATACACTTATGTCTAACTTCTAGTCTGAGGAACTTGTACCTTGAACCTTCCCAAGCACAGAGCTTGGCCAGAGCACTGTTGGGAGAACCCAGGATGGGGGTAAGGCTGGGGCAGTGGCTGAGGTCAGCTTGCCTGCTAACACACGCCATGAAAATTTCAGCTGCACCAGAGTGGAGGTTTTATGCAGAAAAGTGAAGTGATCTGCCCTTTTGCACATCTGCGATGCAATACGCTATTAAGCAAAATTAACTGATTACGTAGCAAACATGGCAAAATGAAGCACTGACTCCTCTGACAGTGCTATCTCCTTTTTAATGAGGCACAGAACAATCTGTTACCAGGGCTAGCACTGCAGACAGTGTTTATGGTAATGGGTCCCAGCTCATCTATTTTTTTTATAGTTGAGTACATACCTCAGGTGCCAGAGGTACCATATATTAACTGCTGAGCCTACAGGGGCACAATATACGGCCATGTCATTGGCGTATTAACAAACTGTACGAAGGACCTCCAACAGTTTAATATGTTTAATGACATCTATTCTAGTCCTCCCAATCTGTTCCAGAGGCCTCCACCTTGCCTTATAAACACTTGGTCCAACCCATTCACACCTGTATGGCTCATCCTCCTCCATCACCCTGAGCTTTCCTTACCTCCAGTATGTTGTGCTGGCCATGCCTAATTTACTGGGCTTTTGTAAGCCAAGGAGCAGCTAAAGAACATTGCTAGGAAACCCTACAGGCAACTGCAGAATCAGCTAAACTGTGCACAAAATAGGTCACTTCTGCATTATCGAATGTATTTAGTGCAATTACAATCAGAGAACCATTTTGAACTGAAAAAAATATGGTAGGGAACAGAGAAGAAGGGAAAGCCAGCAACAGCAAATGTGAAGTTCTATTTCTTCACAAGAGAATGCCTTCCACAGGTCACCATGTCCGAACAAAAAACAGGCTTTAAAATGGACATGGCTTTTATCACATAATTAAAGGCTGCAACAGGACACATTTAGGATTTCCAGTACCGTGATGAACATTGGAAGCAAGAGCATGGAATAAAGCATTAAAAACCTGTAACAGCAGCCTCTAGAAAGGAACCAGATGGGAGCTGCTACCCATGCAAGAACCTGGGTGGGAAGCCCATCCTTCCCAAGAACCCCACTGTCTTTCCACAAAGCCTCCTCATCACTTGAAACTTCCCAGAAGAGCATGTTGGAAAGGCGAAGAACGCGCTTTGCAGGGCTTTTAGCCTGTAAGACAGAGTAAGAAATGTTTTTCAATTCCCAGATCTTGAGGGGAAGAGAAGGTCTCTGGAATCTGCTCCCCAGTGACCATCAACACCAAATCTTCTGCCTGGATATTCTGCGCAAAATTCATACCCAACTAACTCTAGTGAACCACTCTTGCTAAAGTAAGGCTCTTTGCCCAAGGAGCCAGAAAATCTTGTATTAAACATATCCTGACATGTGAATGTCTTGCATTAATGAAGCAGGCTGGCACAGAAAGCGAAGACGACAAGTGCATTACTGAGCATCCCCTCTTGCACAAAGCAGTCCACAGGCTGCACTTCTTTCCCCTTCCAGACAGAATCCCTTGCAATCCACTACTGGCTTGAATGTTTCTATATGTGAACACAGAAATGCAACTTAATACCTTCAAAAGTAGTAAGGACTCACCTTGGAAGCTGGGATTCAAACCGTTTTGAATGAGACAACCAAGCCAAGGTATGCCATGATGAGCACAACTCTTATTGTGTAGCATGCAGACTGACAGGAAAGCATCATGAGGTATGGGGTATTTCATGTCAAACAAATTTTTTCATGTCAATTACCAAATTATTTCATGTGAATCAAAATCACTCTCCACTGTTCTTAAGACACTCTCCGAACAGGCAGTACTGAAAACAAGACAACTCCTTCATTTTCTTTGCAGCGCAGTTTCTTGTGCAAGGTGAATGCTTTCACCATCTAAACAAATGGGTTTCGTAAATGAAAAAATATGTGAAAACAAAACTATTATGATTTCTTTTTTGGTTTTAGTACTTCACTTGAGAAATACAGGTGTAAAGATTATGTACAGGATAGCATTGATGCAGAAAGGGACTGTGACACCACACAAAACCATAACAAGACTAATTCTTTCATCCCCTCCTAATCCCTCTGAGAATGCAGGATATTTACTTGTATCATCACCATCGTTCGACTTCCCAGCCCTGCCTGCCAGTTACAGTAGTACAGCATGTACTTTTCAGAGTTGCTGAGTCAAAGAAAAAAATAGCTCAAGTAATTAGAAGACAAACAAACAAAAACAGACTTTTCTGTCTCTCCCTCCCCTCCTTCTCAAATAAAGCAACATCACAGACTGTGAATCACATCGCAGCCATCATATGTCCATATCAAAAACCTCATACTTGCTATTTCTTTTACCGTGTGTGTAGACAAGAGAAAATGTTTCACTGAGAGTTAGTCATCATAAAATACCTGCTGAGTCAATCATTCATCTTTACAATGCAGGTGATCTCAAGATGCAGACTGCTGTTTATGGACCGCAGATTTTTGGAGGAGGAGATATTAACTTGTGAGAGGCCATGTCGTATGTTTGTTGGCTTTTTAGCAACATGGTTTTGTGTGACTTGATCAGTTTTAAAATGTACCTGCTGACACTGAAAGCAATTTTATTTTTACAAGAAAAATCAAAAAATGTAATATACTATGTTATATTCACACTCTTTCTCTCTTTTTGCCTCTGTTTGGACTATATATATTGCTAACACATAAAGTGGACCCCTAAAAGCTTCTCTCAGACTGAAACTGAAAACTAACAATGTGCGAGCATCCCAAGCAGCAGGCGAACAACAGTCACCATTTAAATAACAGCAGAAAAACTGGAATCAGTTTACAGTAAGTTTCAAAACCAGCATTTAACATAGCCATAAAACCTCTAAGCAACACGAGGATGCCTACTTCCAGGTAGAGATACGCTATGGTTGCA
The DNA here is from genome assembly GCF_000687285.1 of Phaethon lepturus. Classification (NCBI taxonomy): domain Eukaryota; kingdom Metazoa; phylum Chordata; class Aves; order Phaethontiformes; family Phaethontidae; genus Phaethon; species Phaethon lepturus. The sequence goes on along the minus strand of NW_010525475.1, from coordinate 45,695 downwards.
CTGAAATGCACGGGCAGAATGGAAAAAGTACTCACTTCAGCCAACCGCTGCCAGCGTATTTCTCTCTAAAGAAAGAAGATGGCTGAATAATCAACTGCAAATGACTTCTGGGTCACAGAAGGAGGCGGAGAGGTTGAAACCTTGGACTACTGCTGCTGATGTATAGTATCTTTATCTCCCTGCTCCCTATGGTGTGTAGTTGCTGGTTATCTCAAAGGATGAATGACCTGCCTGCAATGAATTATGCCTGCTTATCTTCCAGACGGGGTATATACCAAGTCATTAAGTCATCTAAGAGTATAACCCCAAGTGAATTACTAAATGAATGCGAAATCCTGTCATGCTCTTCGCAGTTGTGTCAGACTTCTGCGTGCTGCTGCTGCAGGCGTCGAGGGGAGCAAGGAGGGGGCTTGAACTTCTCTCACCTGTTGGCTACCTGTTTTCCACTATTGACTTTTTCTGCTTCCAATATTGCAAAGTGAGATGGTGACAAAGTAGTAGCAGTAGCCATTTCCTGCCGAGGAAGGGAAAATGCAGCCCACTCTGACCACCAAGATTTCCAAATCACAAACGTACCAGCTGAGCCAAACGGCCAACGTGAGACTAGCAGAGAGCTGACGGCTATCCTATTTGTGTTGGGATATAATGGGTTCTGTCCAGATGAACGGCTCCACTTCTTCTGAAGAGCAGCGCATTTTTTTTTAATTAAAAGAAATTGATTTAGTGACAGGATTTACAATAGGGTATCTGACAAGCCCACTGACCTTCACACATACATACAAATGACTGAGGCTTGATGCATTCAGAGAAGCAGATCCTCGTTTGAAACAATAAAACCGTTAAACATTGAGATCACTGACTCCTGCAGAAACCACGGAATCCCCCCCCGGAAGCAAAGCGTATCAAAGGAGGCTTAGGGTAAAGACTGATCTGCACAGCGAGCCTTTCCAGGTAACACCTCATGAAGTCCGGGGGATAAATAACATCTTTAAACAGAGAGGAAAGAGCATGTCTGGCAAAGGGTCACCCATGCTTTATCACAGCCTGGCAAAGCTCTAGCTCATCACTTGCCTAGGATGCTCTATTTACTGTTCCTACTCCCATTGCTCCTTGCACTAAGTCACGCCGTAGTTAAATACCTCCTTTCAAGTACTCTCAGTACCCACAAAAGAAAGCAGCTCAGCAGCATCCTGAATAAGAAGGGATCACACCAGCACCTCCAGACAGCACTGAACTGTTTGGCACCCAGCCTCTAAAGCTGTTTCCAAGGGCCTGTTGCTCAGGTTTGGTTTGTCTCCCCATCACCTGCAGCCAGGGTGCTGAGCACCCTCAGAGGCGTTTCCTTGGAAGTGGTGGTGCGGCAGCCTCTGCACTCCACCCTGGCTGAACAGCAAATGAACCTGAGCTTTACTGGGAAGGAAAATACACAGGACCCTTTGGGAAAGAACAAGCCCATCTGAAGGGAAATGTGTGCCTTTACAAGAGGGCAACAACAATCTCTAACCTTCTGCCTGGCGATACCTACACCGTACATGAAGAAACGATGCTCAGCATCATTTCAGCATCCCCTCCTAAATTTAAAATCATAGAAATAATAACAAAAACAGCAGCAGCTCAGTTTTCTTCTTGACTTACAGACTTTACTAAATGAACACCCCTCCCAGCCTGGTCACCCTGATAGGTTTCCCTGAATGTTACTAGATAAAAAATAAAACCTAATCCTTGCTTGAACGTTCCTGGGATGGGGCCAGGATATTTATATCTTTCCAGGGCAAAACTCAAACCAGGACTTGCACTGTCACTTGTGCCAAGAAAAGTCTTGCTAGGACATGGAAAGAGGAAATTGCTCCTGTTTCCATGTGGACATCAGAAAACTTAGTCTGGAAACAGAAGATGCCAAACAGAGGGCCAGAGAGCAATCAATCAGATTTCCTTTAGAATGCTCCACACAACACACTTCTCGAAAGTTTTGTTTCCATGTGGACATCAGAAAACTTAGTCTGGAAACAGAAGATGCCAAACAGAGGGCCAGAGAGCAATCAGATCTCCTTTAGAATGCTCCACACAACACATTTCTCAAAAGTTTTGGAGGATGGTTCAGGCTTGTTGTTCTTCTCTGTGTGTTTTGCTTTGTTTTGTTTGGATCAGGACCTTCTACATGAATAAAAACACTTAAGTAATCCATGTTTCTTTTCCAAACAGTACTTTGCACCCAGAGATGTACCAGGCACCTCTGGAAGCCTGATTTTAATCTTATCTTCCTATACACAGTGGTTTATATAAGGACTTGATTTTTGTCCTCTTATATAACACCTATTTTTTCACACTGTGCCTCCAGCCACTACCATAAATGAGGAGTTAAACTGCACGATGGTGAAAAGATTTCATTAATAGACTAGCTTCTAAGCTTGCAAGCAGTCTGCTAAAGGAAAAATAAAAGCAACAGATTTTCAGTTTTAGTAGACAAGGACAGCAAGGGCTCCCTTGTTAGCTTCTATTTATGGTCCCACAGCAGATGACCTGAATCTCCTCCATACTCATCCCCTTCTACAGATCCTATAGCTTAGATTATTCACTTCTTAATGAAAACACCACCTGCCAGATGGACAAGAGAATAATTACATTACACTTACATTAATAAAATACATACGAGTCCCGTTTGCTGTGCACAGAGCAGTACTTTACATCTGGATCTGGGTACAGTAGAAAGACACTCAGAAATGGGATTTTCCTTGCTGTATTTTATGGTAATGAAGATCAAGATCTGATTCATGCAATTGCCTGATGCAAATCTACTTGATATGGGAAAGGCAGCTCTTGGAGTAATAAACTGCATTTCCTTATCATCTGAGCTCGATGGGTTTTGTAGGCCAGGGTTCAACCATTGCATCTGCAAGGTGCTGCCATTCCCACCTGAAACCCCAAGCAGATGGGAAGAGACACCACCAGGAGCTACACAGAAGGACAGAGCTCTAATGGGAGTCAAATAGAGGCAGGGACCTTATCTGAACTTGATAAAAAAACTTTGGATTTAATTTTAGGGGTGAGCAAAAGTTCAAGCCAATTATGGCCTCGCATCCCTAATATTATCCACAGCATCAACCAACAGCATGTCCTACCCCAGCGGTGTGTCTCAGGGAGCATTTCCACCTCTCTGCTAAAAGCCTCATTATTCATGTTTCTGGGAACCAGGGGTAGAGAATTAGAAAACAAAATGCCTGAATGGGTGATATAGCACATAATAGTTTCATCATTAAAAAGATGGACACAGAATGAGTCACTTACTGTATGGCCACGGTTGCATCTGCGTTGAACTGAGGAGTGCAGAAAATTGATTTCTCTCCCCAGGAACGTCCTGAACTATTATGGCTTTTATCCAGGATGGCGAGAAGACCAGCAGGCACTTTCTGCTGGTTGAATCCATTTCTCTTCCCCCAAGAGAGGCCATATCTTTAACAAAAAAGGCTACGCTTTTAAAGTTTAACTTCCAGAAATTCTGCTAACATAGAGATTTTGGTGATACCATTTCTTTCTGTCTGTCCGGTTACTCCAAACAGAAGCACTTTTCTGACACTAGTAAGGCTTTTCCAATGTATTCCTACTTTCTTGGCTCTTGCTCCCTAGATGAGGCAGAACTGTAAAAGACCCTTTGGGGCCTTATCACTCACGTTGGCAGACACATGAGGAAACTACTGTTTGCTTTGACTGAAAACTTAAATTCTGACATTCAGTTCAATGGTACCAGAAATGCATGGATGCCAGTTGCTGTCACAAGGTGAAAGAACAGGAGCACAGCCTTCAGCACACAGCTGGTTCACTCCCTCTGCTACTGGAAAAACCAGTAAAGTTTCCCCTTAAAAGGACTACCATGAGTTGGGGAAGTGAACAAGATGGAGGAAGCCCAGAGCTAACACTAAGCTACACTGCAAAAGCCTTGCACACAAGCCATCATGTCTTTCTGGCTGACAACTAAATGCAGATTTCCTTGAGGGAAGAAAACATCTCCATCAGTTTGCCCGAGACCCAAATGTCAGTTCTCGCCAGACAGCAGTCCGAGTTTCACCAGGAGCCAGACTCCAGCCCTGGATGGTTTCCATCAGGATCCCATTAAGCCTGTGCATGTGCAGCTCTCAGAATTTGCAAGAGCCACGTGTGTATTCAAGAGCAGATTTGGATGCTGTGTTTGTTTCTGGCTTCGTGTAATGGTTCTCATGTCCCTTACATAAAAGCCTGCTTTCTGGAAATTCGTAATTTCTTAAACATGTTCACAAGTTTATCCTTCTTATCTGGCAAACAATATTGAAGCTATCAAATGTCTGTAGCTTTTGTTTTTACTTTTGAAGACAAAAGACTGTTTCTCTAAAGGAAGGTGTTGGTTAGACTGTGTGCTTCAGTGCTCAGGAACCTTTTTTCTTTTACCACACCAATGCCTGCAGACGTCCTGCTACGTACGGCTCTTCGTTTGTCTCCTAGGTTCTACCAAGTTAGTCTAAGCAGATGCGAGGCATCAGAGAATTGGACTAGCGCCTGTGTCACGAAACCAACAATTACCTCAGAACACAAAATATGCAAAGAAGAAAAACTTTGCACGGAGCAGAGTTCAGGTAGCCCATGTTGCAGATCACCCACGATCCCAAGCAATTCCCAATGTTCCTGGCAAAAGCAGAGTATAGATCTAAATTCCCAAATGCAGCAGTGTTTATTGCACTAGCTCGGTGATTCACTAAGTACAGGATGTGCCCAATTATTCTGTGTATTTTTCCAATCCTATTTCATAAACTTCAGTTGCACAAGTAGAGCAATACATTCTTTCTTGCTTGGCCATTAAAATTCGTTTTAAGAAAGGCCATCCGACTCAAACAATAAAAATCACCAACTGGCTATATGCGTGTTTTTTTGGTTTTGTTGTTGTAACCATGGAATCAAAAATCTCGGCTGTTAAGTACATATATTCTGTGATATAATCACTTTCTTTTTTGTCTCAACCTGCTGAGAAAAGTTTTGCTTTTAACTTAGAATGCTGGGTTTGTTCCAAATCCAAAAATTAAAAACAGCAGTTCGGAGGGACACAGATATCTAAGCCAACAACATTTGGCTGCCTAACATAAAAATTAGCAGAATTGTTATTACTAAAAACAAACCATTAGATCTTTCCAAGATAAATAAAAACTTAGAATTCTGACTATCAGCCCACAAACAAAGCTTCTAATTTAGTTTGTTTGAACACCGCACTACGGATAAAATAGATACAACTTCAATTTCTGTATCTCTAAAGCTAATTTCACTACGTTAAGCAAGCTGGCTGGAAACTGAAGCTTCACCTTTTTTTCCTTCTAAGATGAGTTACTACAAGTAAACACAAATCTTTCTATCGTCATGAAGTCTGACAGCAAACTGACACCTTGACAAGCACGTCCCACACTCAGGGCTACACATTTGAGATTATTTTACGAATGACGTGTGGGTTTTGTTGCAAAAGCAGCAAAGATGACAGCATGAAAGACGAATGTGGTGCAGGGTCCCCATCTCCCACCACATCGCACACGCAATATTTTAGAGAAACCCAGCAGCTAGGAAATACAATGAGAGTACTTGACGTGTAATGAACCAGTTTTCACCTGGAGAGCTCACAGCATCCTCCTTGAAGCAGACGCGGCAGTCTGAGGTGCAGCGGCCTCCAGTTAGGATCACCCTGGCTGTGTCCACACGAGTGGGTGGTCCGGAGCAGTTCTGAAGCAACCACCTGGCCATCCCTCCCACTGCAAGCCGGCTTTGCTCATGGGGCGGCTCTGCTGGGCCCCAACTAGATTCCCTTCAGACAAAACTAAATGGGAAATTAGTGCCGGGGATGCACCAAATGCCCTCCCCTCTTTTAACAGATATTGAAGGATGTGAAACAAGTGGTTGCTTGGACCTAGGTACGCGGTGGGGACATCTGGTCCAAAGGATTGGACTAAATCTAGTCTGGAACAAAATGCTCAGTTTGACTATAGCGAAGATACAGGAGCCTCTGCACCTGCTGCTTTGATCCACTCATCCTCTCCCGCTGTGCCAAACGGCACCATAAAGCCCCCATCTCTCTAGCGCGGAGAGCTGCCAGGCCAGCCAGTGCCTCCTGCTATGCAGGCAGGGCAGATGCCTACCATATTTTTCCTGGACAGCCATGTATTGCGCTTAACAAATCATTTTATGCACTAAATTTGATGAAGAAGGTACAACTGACCTTCTTCAAATTCCAGGAGACAAACTGACAAGGCAGATCAGACTTCTGGTTTAACGGTGTTGACAATGCGAGGAGGACTTTATCCCCTGGTCCAGCTCACGTGTGCTCTTCTTTGACAGTACCTGCACATCTGATGAACCCCATCGCAGCAAGTACGCTGGGAGCAGTTCCCTCCTACAAACCTGCAGCGGCTACATTGCTCCACAGGGCCGAGCGACACCTGAAGGGGAACTGCCGTCATCTGATGGGACCCATCAGTCAGACCACCCACTCCCTCCACTGCAGCTCAGAAGGCAGAGACCAAGCTGCTTTGAGACACTAGGACCTGACAAAACAAGGCCATCCAAACCAGCTGGGGCACTCTGAAGTGAGCCCCCCCACCTCCTCCTCTCAGCAGAGGTTCACCTCTGGCAGCTGCCCAGCACTTTAAGGAAACGAGCGTCACCTCGCCACTTAGCGTGCGCACCCCGCAGTCACCTGTCAGGCTTTGCAACCTCACTCGAGAGAGGCACAGGAGTAAGGCCAAATTAAAACCATAAGCCCATTAATCACACCCTCATGACTTCAGATAATGCAACATGCAACGTGGCACCATATGCTTTATGTAGGTCTTGCCTTCGGCCATAATCTAGATTATGGAATAAACTAGGAGCAGGGCTGCGGTGAAAAAAAGAAACTACACTGGTGAGGAGGGACAGGCAAGGGTCACGGGAATTCACTCCCTCGACGAAAGGCAGTTATGCAAAGAGTTCATACCTGAACTCCAATGGCTCGATTAACATTCCTGAAATGAAACTCATCAATTCTCCACGTAAAAGGAGGCCAAAACTGATGGCACGTACCCACTCTTTGACACGCGCAACGCTTGAAGTAGAGTTCAAATGGATCATTGCAGCTCCACAAAGGTCTCTGTGAAGAACTGCCAAAGGAGCAAAATTATGTGAAATACCACTTCATCATTCCTATGGTGGGAGCAATGTGCAATCACAGAAATGGCAGCAGAAGAATGCAGCTGAAGTAGTTCCTCTGACCTGCTGCAAGGCACTGAGAAAGCTCTTCAGCCTCGCTGGCAAATTGCAGGGAGCTCAGCAGCACAGTCATTTCATGCCTATATTTGCAGACAATATTGCACGGTATTTTAAGATCTGCATTAATAGAAATCCTTTAAATAAAAAAAAAAAAAAATCAAATGAAAATTGGACATACTCAAATTACATTATTTCCATGCTATGTTAAATACGAATTCTTTTCAGTATAACTGCAGAATATTTCATGTGGAAAAAAAAATAATTTTGAGGGGGAAATGAGCCATGTGGAGATTTATAAAGATTTAGAAGCAAACGCATCAGAAAATGAGTAATCCTATTAGACCAATTGTTTAAAGTCAATGTCTTTCTAAAAAATACACTGTATTTCCAACAGATTCCAACCTGATATAGGAGGTTTTGGATAAATTGATACGGTAGATGACTATGTGGTTCTTTCTCATCCTAAAATCTGCCTGTGCTAACAACTAAACGAGAGAACACCTAACCTGTTTCCATCTCCCTTGCACTGAAAGAGACCTTTCTTAGGGAATTTCACAAACGCGACCTGCTGAAGCAGCTTGTTACCTCCCGTGTCAGTGGCCGGGGAAGACACATCCTCCAACAAAACACCGGTGGGCCCTCTTAGTGTCACGGCAATGCTGCGTGCTGCCCATCATGCCATGTCTGGGACAGAGAGGTGTCAGAAGAGGGATCTATTTCTAACTTGGCTTCAATCGCTGCTGTGACTTTCAATCCTATTACTCAGTGGGAGAAACATCAAAAGATAGATATGCACTTGAAGAAATTGCAGAATTTGTTCCACTTACATGTGGAAACCAATCTGCCACAGACCCGGATCACTCTGTAGTCCCCGACAATGGACACGAATGGTGGGTGAGGCACATGAGAGGAAGAGCTGATCCCAAATATGCACGTTTTCCGGATGCGCGCTTCCCCCCAGCTCCTCCAGCCGACGCACAGAGGTCTGTGCCCAAGCCTTTGCAGAAGGGGGGGTTACACTGGGGAGAGAACAAGTCCCAGAGGGAACCGGTCCCTGCGATCCTTTCGTGCTTAACATGTTCTCTCAATAGCTTAGTCTCCAGATACAAAGCACCTGAGTTTTTATTCTATCTCCCAGAATCTTTGCCTGCAGACAGCAAAAGGTTGTTTCTAGGCAATAAAACTGTGTTAATTCCTGCAACTCCACCTGGTAGAAACAGCAGGACACTTCAAACTAGGGTTTGCATGGAAGTCGTTCACCTTACCTCAGGCTTTAACGAACACAATAGAAAATGTCTTTTTATCTTCATCAAAGACCTGCTATCAGCTCAAAATCCCATTATCTTAACAAAACAGAAAAAGAAAACAACAAAAAAAAGAGGGTGGGTCTGGGGAGGCGTCAGGAATTGCCCAGAACCTCTTGTGTACTTACAGTCCTGTTCAGCCCACCTAAAAGGCCTTGTTTATATGCAGGTGCAAAGCCCAGACTGATGCTGGGAATGGGAAAAAGTCATCTTCTAACCAGAAGAGACTAGATATAGATTGCTGAGGTACCTAAGTGCCAGAATGGGAAAGGTGGGGAGTTGGAGCGAGCTTCCTCGAGAGCACGATTTGACCCAGCAGAGATGTGAGCTGTGATATGGGGGACCCTCTCCTCCCTCGTCCAGAGAGGGCACCTCGGGCACACACAGCCCTTGTTGGGTGCCCACATATCAGGGGATGCAGTAGTGCCCAGAGGAGCTGATGGAGGGGGAAGGCAGCCCCAGGTAACACCGCTTCCCTTGAAAGAGGCCCAGGGTACAGACGATGGAGTAAGGAAAACTGAGGAGGCAACTGTTTTGCCCAAGCTCTTTCAGTTAGAGTAATCTTAGATACTATGAGTGACAGTAATAGGTAATAAGCAAATGCATAAATATCCAACCCTAAGCCTCCTGAGCTCCTTTGATCCCAGTGAGCCACACTGTCAAACACTTGCAGTGCTGCAAACCTTGCCAGAAGGTTGGGGAGAGACACCAAAAACACACTGTCAAGTATACAATGCCGTATCCCAGTGAAAACTGATTGGCGCTCGCTGCTCTCCTGAAAAGCAAGCCACAGAGCAGGGGAAAGCAGAGCTCACCCTCCAGAGCCGGGCCTCTGCTTGGGGACAAACATCAGCCCGCCAGCATTCCCGTCCCACGCACAACCTGGTGGCCACCGCACAGCGTGGGTGGACGTCCCACCTCCCAGCCGGCGCGGGCAAGACATGTTCCCTTGCGTTTAGGACAGAAAGGACTCAAAGGCTAAATATCCTTCTTGCACAGGGACTACAGGCACAAACCATGATTTTTATTAGCAATTCCTGTGCTGCAGACTGATGTTTTCTCTAAAAATGTCAATGTGCACCATTAGAAGCGTATGATGCTTCTACCCCTCCCCAGTCAGTCTTGTTAATAAAATACAAAGGCGTCCTCTTAAGTGACCTTCCTCATCTAACTCCCCTCAAGCCAACAGTAGCCAACCACTAAAAATAGTTAAAGGTAAAAGCTGTTCCATGAAGGTCCTAAAGACGACAGCAGCGCTGCATGCCTGGAAGGAATCGTTTATCCATAACATCTCAAGCATTCAGGCAGAGATGGACAGAGAGACGCTTGACTTAATGCTCCTTCCCCTCTTCCCTCCCCCCCGCTTCTTGGAAAGGGTATTATGGCTGAACACTTCGCTCCAAGTAGCCGTAACCATTCCTGGCTTTAAATGCCTCTTTCCTCCAGGAATCATTTCAGTGTAGGCCACGCTATTTATGCTGCTCTTCAGTAATCGGGGATGAAAGAATATCACTTGCAAGACATGACTGTTTGGTTCACAACCCGACTCCAGGCGATGCCAACAATAGGACTGCTTACAGCTAATCCATTTACTCAGCTTACCTGTTACACTCCCATCCCCTCGATGGGCGCTACATGGCAGCTTCACCAAACTTGGAAACCGCTAAGTGACTTGTAGTAACCTCCCCTGTGCCACGTACTTAGAAAGCTGTGGATCTGGATTAAGACAGAAGCAAACTAAAACTGTCACAGATTTTCTGGTGGCCTGCTGATGAGAGAAGACATCTACACCTTTCCCTGTGTGGAGACAGCGCTGTAACCATCAGTGGATGCAAGCATCTCCCTGTCCGTGGCTAACCTTCAAGGAACAGAAGCCAGACATGACACAAACAGCAGCTCCCCCCTTCAACATCTGAAAAAATCACATTATACTACACTTTGACTTTTTTTACATCCTCACGCAGGCAGAAGAGGTACCCAACGTGCTGCTGACCTTGCTGGTAAGAGGGCTTGCAGCCATCTGGAGCTGGCTCTGCTACACCAGAGCTCACCATTTCCCTGCTTCTCTTCAAGAGCTTCAGCGCTGCTTCCCCGTGCAAACTGCAATGCAGGTAACAGGCGAACAAAAAGCAGCAGGAAACAGAGGCTGGAGCTTCGATGGTTTTAGAAGAGCTGCAGCTCCTGCATCTACAAACCATCATAAGGTATCAACCTTCCTGCCAGGAAAACAGTTGGTGAGGTGTACATCCGAGGCAATTTTGGAGAGGACCAATCCTTTGCAAATGCAGTGACCAACCTGTAACATAAGAAAAAGCTAATTTTTCCTGCACATGCATAGCAGAGCAGGGAAGTAGATGAAGAATATAGAAAAGGAATGGAAGAGCCACATTATTTCCACTTAAATAAAAACAAAATATTTAGCATATCTGGGTAGGTAGGGAAATCTATCTTCTCCTACAGAGTGGTGTAAAGACAGAAGCGGAGATTTTTGAACTCTGACATAAGACACATATTCAATTACAATGGCAAGCAAACAAGAATCCACAAGGCACATTCAATTTAAAAAAAACACACTGATAGGGACTAGATTTCTAATAGAAATGAACTTTCATGGAGAGTTCAGTTACAAAGACAGATACTACTGGTGCAGCTGTGAAGCAAGAGAAGAGGTTCAAATACTACGAAACGTCTTTGCAAACACTTTTCAAGAGGTACTGAAGTAGGTGAGAGAGAAGAAAAGGCAGAAGAGAGCTCCTGTCCCTAATCCCGTGGAGCACAGCTGCATGCCAAGCTACAAAGAAAGCCTCTGCAGAGGCAGGTACACAAAGAGGGTTCTGCTCCCACAAAACTCCAGATCAACATGGGAAAAGGTCCCCTGCTACCACCAGCTTTGGCCACCCAGAAGTCAGGTGTCCATACAGAACTAGGGGTCATGACTGCCTCAGCCAACGATAAGGTGCGTACAAGGAATCACCTTCTGCCTCTCCTTCCACCGATCACACAGGGACCACTGACTATGGGTTTAGACTCGGTGCCCACCCCATGACTGCTGAAGGTAGGGGAGATGGGAAAACAGACTTGACTTCCATGTGTCTGTGGGACAAGAGGATGCTCCAAGCCTCATAGGTAAAACTGAAGAGCAAAGGGCAGTGTGCGTACTAATGAACATCTAATGTAGAGTGTTGAAACTTCTCTGTTCAGTAACGTATTTACTCCTAATGTTTCTGTTGAGTAACGTTGTCATGCCTGTAAGTCCTTCCTGAATATTTTTAATACACTTAATTTGTTCATATGAATTACTATAATACAAGATAAAGAAGTGACCAATAGTACTGAGTCTTGCCGTTTATAGTGAACAGGTTGATTTATCCAACAGTAAGTACAAATTTTGATTTAATTTCTACTTATGATATAGGACCATCATAATAAATTCCACCACCCTTGGTGGGAACTGTGGTCCCTCTAGCCCAATAACCACAAGTGGTCCACAGCAGGTGCCTGGGGAAGATGCCAAGAGAAGGGATGGCGCAGGGTGACCCGTCATGCTGCCAGCAGCTCCGGGACCCCGGAGAGCAGAGGTGAGATTTTAGCCTTGTAAAAAGCCCATCTACTGAGCCTGATCCATTAACCTCTGCCTACTGAATTCCACTAACTGTATAAAATAATATTTCTTCCTTTACGTCCCATGTTAACAAAAATCTTTGAAGAAAAAAAAAATTACAATTGGGAAAAAGAAATAATTTGTAGATAAGAGCTAATTTTCCCATCAACACTGCAGAAATGCTCTGGAGCTGACACTAACGTGTGGAGTAGCAGCACTGCAGGCTATTGAGCAAAAGGAAAGCACATTCATACCTTTGGCTTCACAATCAAACCAAATTCAAAGGTCCTGAATCCCTCGCTGTGAGAAGCAATTTATTCATCATCTGGTGTATACAACACTTGACACTACAGAGGGCAGCTCGACTGGCCTTCACTATACATAATTATTATTTGTTAGATCTACAATTTATGCTGAACTATCAATCTCCAGATAACTATTCTCAGCCAGGGGAGGGATGAGGGAGAGAGTTAGAGAGAATTTTCTAAACCACGACATATTTGTCTCTCATCACATCACCTGGCACACCCTCACGACTCTTGGAGCAGCTAAAAATAGACAGTTCCTCAGTCACTCAATGCACAAGTAGGTGCCAACACATACCCTCCACACCTACCAAACACAAACTGTACTTTGCAGTGCCTACAGACGGATGTGGAACTAATAGGTGATGGAACCAATAAATAGCGTTTTAGAGAAGTTCATTATTTCAAAAAGCTTAGTGTCCATAACAGGAAAAAAAAACCCAAAACACATAATGAGCAATACTTACATAAATTATAGCAAGAAGAGTAAAGGAATATCAGAGTAAAGCCCTAAAAGACACACCTTTCAGGGAGGACAGGAGGAATCAAATTGATTCAGATTACCTAAGAGAAGACCAAGAGGTGACCTGGTCAATATGTACCTTCACTAAGCCAAGATCTCTGATAGCAGACATCAGCTAAGTTAGCACAGAAAACGGAATTAAAAAAAAAAACTCATGGCTTGACAAATTCAGAGTGGAAAAGCAGTACCAAACTTTTTACCAAAAAAAGGTCATTAAGCACTGGAAAAAATTCCAAGAGCTTTATCATCTCAAGTCTTTGAATCAGGACTGGATGCCTTTAAAGTACTCTCAAGCTCAGCCAGAATTTATGGGCTTGATGCAGGAATTATTAGATGATATTCGATGTCCTATATGTCACACAGACATCAGACAATGAGCATAATGGGTCTCTCCAGCTTTAAAATCTAACTCTACTCTGTATGTTCTAGGAACTCAATTATACTTTGTAGCTACCAAAACCTATACAAATATTATCACAGTGCTGCAAAAGACAAACTAAAGAAGAAATAGTTTATCAGTCACAAAGCATCACAAAATGAGGCTTCTTAGTGCATCTTAAGAAAAAAGTGCACTAATACATTTAAAAAAAAGGACAAAACACTTTATAAAACTCATCTAGAACACAGGCAATTTCTGCTCACATTACCCCAGTGTTAACAATTTTTTAATGCATGTTTCTTCATTAAAAATTAGTATCAATAATTGTAACAAAATGTGTTCACCTTTTTTCTGCAGATGACTGGGAAAAAAAGAGAATAAAGGGAGGAGAATTCTCTTTTCAAATCCAACACCTGGACCTTAGTTGGTAAGAAGTGCTCTCTTTGCAGATGCTTTATTCGAGAATGGAGAAAAAAAAATTCTTAGAGAATAGAGTATTTTGAGTTGAAACAGCAGTTTCCATTAGCAGGCATTAGCAGATAATGTCTTCCTCATAAGGATACATCCCACCTTCTGCCTGGCCTGGATGAGGGACTCGTAGTGCTAGGTGCCACATGCAGAGTACCAAGAGATGGTTGCTCTCTCAACTTGTTTAGAGCAAGTTGTCTTTTTTCCACAACTTGAGGAAATGCAGGTAGGTGAGAGAAACATACTTTTCAGAATCCACAGCGGCACTTTCAACATCTCTCCCTTCCCCTTCGTGCCACCACCTCCCATCCCTTCTTGCTACAGTCGAACAGTACGTGCTTACTTATACCTGTGAGTGGATAAATCAAGGCTGCTGCTACATAAAATGAAGTAGATAGGGCTCCATCATATTTCTACATTAATGTCACTTCACTTAATCTGATCTCTTTATTACACTCAATCTTTAGGCATAGTTTTCAAATTTGCAGCTAATTATTAATAGAAATAATTTTCTGGTGATTTTTCCCCCCCCCAACAAAAGAGGAAAAAAAGGACTAGTCTGCCTTTTCAGAACAGGCTTTTTCTTAGTAATAAAAAGGATCATATGACAACAGTTTTGCAGTGTATCGTGCAAGCTCTGTTGGAATCAATCCCATTTCTGTACAAGTGCTGCCATTTGGACAACAAAGCCGCCTTATTGAAACAGGCAGGCTTCATCTTAATTCTGGCACTACTGAATGGAGAGTACACACTAGCTGGGGAACAATGAACCAAGAAAAGAGTTACAAATCTCTCGTGACAACTGCACGCCAAGGAAGAGAAGATGCATTATGATAGCGCTGTTTGCTCTGCTCCTTCCCAAGACCACTTTCAAACAAAGATGGCTTTTTGCACCCAAAACTGAAAGCTCTTTCCAGATTTTGCATGTGTATCTTCCAACCCCATCACCCATCCAGTGAGACCCTCCATTACAGCTCTGCTCCTTGGACAAAGGTGAGAAAAAAGAGGTTCCCAGCTTCCCACTCCCTTCCCTCTCCTCCCATCCTCACCTTTCACTCCTGTTATTTAGAGCCTCCCGTGCTATTTTCATACAACCGGACTATCATATTGTTCTGGGTGAAAAAAAAAATATTTGCCCTTTATTTGATTTATGTTACTTAGTTCTCAGTGAAATCTAACTTCTGAACTCCTGAGATTTCCTGAGGTTTAGCTTAGTGCAAGAATGCCTGCTTTGACCTCGGTTGCTGCAAGGAATGGGGGTAACTTGGCTCACGCTTGTCCCCAATTCATCTGGGAACACAAGCTGAAACTCCTTACACGATGTGTTTTGATGCACCATCACATACACATACAGCTGTAGAAATATACACTAAATATATGCTAAAGCGTACAGGTGGTGAGATACGTTGTTCAACAGTGTACATTAAATCCCTTACAGAAGAGGTTAAAAAAATGCTCTCTCCTACCTAGTGTTTCCTTCCAACATGTATTTTTAAGTGGGAGCAGAAGCAACCAATCTAACTCCACGAAGGGAAAAAAATAAAAGAAAATTTCAAGGTAGCAGAAGATCACCTGCACACCTCTTATCCATGCCAGCAATTCTCACGTGGCTGTGTGTGACATTACCGAGGGGAATACACGCTCCTCGGCAGAAAGGGTCGGTGGCTCCAGGCCTGCCTCTCGCTTGCAGCAAAGCTTTTTCACTTTGCTTTCCTTCACATGGAAGAAAAAAAACTCAGACTGCCTATGTGGGAGCAAACGGAATCTTTTCTCACAACTCAAGACAATTTTACCAGTGTTTGCAGTGGTTCTCGAAAACAGGGCAATGTGTATTTATCCCGACCAAGGATGATTACAGCTCTTCAGGCTGCTTGCTTATTGGTAGGGTAAATGCAAGGACACACATACACCCATATAAACATGAATACACATAGGAAGATAGGACAAAACCTTGTGAAACCTGAGAAACAGGCCAGCTCAGTCCATAAGCTTCAACGTAATGAGTTTCTTAAAACCTTTCAGGTATTTACTCTGGCAAATACAACCTGATAATACAGGTATTTGTAATATAAATCAAATACAGGTACGTGCATGTTTTTTTTAATTAAAGCAATTACAATCTTTTAAATATTTGAATATAAAGCTTTGCTTGGTAATTCTGGTAAGAAGTTCAGGAAAACAGCAGCTTCAAAGACTCCTAGAGAGAAACATCAACTCATGACAAAATGCTAGGCATTTACAGAGAGATTTTTCAAGGACAGCAGCAACACCTTTTTCTTCATATCCCAGTAGAAGCCAGTGGGAGTTGAGAGACAAACTCTTCTAGTACACCTGAAAGTCTCTTCACTACTCTTCAAATGGAAAGATTGACTTTAAATTAAAAGGCATTTAAATTAAAGCCATCTCCATCACACCCGGCTTCAGAAACCTGCTAATTATAATGCTGATTTATACGAAATGTCCCTTGGAAAGAGGAGATGGAGGGTCAAAAGCAGGACCAGTACCCTTCACACGCCAGCATGTTCAAGATGGGAAGGAGAAAGATCTGGCACTTTCTTTTCCTTCTGAATAAATAGCTTTGAATTCTCACTTAGCAAAAAGGAATTAATTTTTTCTCTGGTGGATTGCAGCATCTTGGCAGCAAACACAGAATGCAAGTTTAACCTTTCTAGACCAAGTCCTCAAGCTTGGATGATGCGAATGAAAATATTCGAAGGGAGTTTTTCTCTCCACTAAAAATTGCAGGGGAGGGAGAGGAAGCAAGTCACAGACCTAATGAGCAGATTTTCTCATTTTGCTGTCTGGTGAGGGAAGCACAGCTTTTGTTTTCTTTGACGAAACAGAATTACTGCTCAAATTTCTTCTGAGACTAGGAACCTGGGTCCACAGCCTACAACAACTGTTGTTCATTTGCCTCTAACATGAATTACTGAAAAGTGTGGAAAATTAAAAGCCCTGGAAGCTGGGAAATTTTCAGAACATCAGAAAGAGGTAAAAAAGTAAAAAGTTCAGTCACTCAAAGTACTCGGAGAAGACTGTGGAGGTAGAAGTGATGTGTCGGAGCACACGGTCCAAACCGGGGGATGTCCTCCAGTATCGCTAGAGCAATGGGCACAGCGAGACAACAGCAGACTCGGGCTATGCCTAACAAGTCCTCCCACCAAAAATAAATTACAAAATACGTGCAAAAGTTACCCTAAGGCAATAATCACCAATCTGCTAATAAAAGCAAAGGTTGACTATGTTCAAAAAGCTGCTAGACCAGCTACGTGAAGATCTCAACTCTTCACTGAACACTTTGCTTGAAAACCACAGCTAAAGCTGACTGACATAAATCAGTCAAGAGTTCACCTTTCCGTCCATCAGAGCTGGTGCTCACAGTGCTTAGAAACCCATAAATATGGGTACAACATACTGCAAGAGGCATTGATATAAAAAAAAAAAAAAAAAAAAAAAAGCTGAGGTGTCCAGGAGCTCTCAGGGATCCTGAAGTCCCAGAGGACCCTGCCTTTGACTCCCAGAAAGTACATCAGTACCAAGATGATTTGGGTCCAAAGGCTCAAAAGCTCCGACTGCTCTGGGAAAAATCTCCATGCAACTCTCATCTCAACTGTGTCAACCTTGTTAGAAAAAAAACACGATTATCTGAAGAGTCCATCACAAGTTCTAACTGAGAAAAGCTGCTGGTGAGAGAAGATACCAGGTTCTTCAATTTTAAAAGTAAACAAAAACTGTGCTTTTGGTAAGAAAAATCTACTAACTTGCTCCCTAAAACTTTTGACCAAAGCTCAGAGAGAAGCAACTGAGTGGTGAACACAAGCACCTCCCTCATCGCTGTTCAACACATTTCAATCCCTAGGTAATCATTCACATAAAATGTACTAGATCTTGGACTCAGTTCTACTTTGCTGCTTTTAATTTCTAAAACAAACCAGAAAATAAAGAACACCTTGCAAATTTATCATAAGTGCCTAGAGAAGAGGGTTCAGGGTAGAAGGTTACAACTACAACCGATCTTTCAAGCAAAGGAAGATGGAAGGTGATTGCTGTGGAGTCAGCCCTGTTGTCCTTCACTCAGGTGCCAACGATTCAGAAATGCAATGCAATTCAAAATATTCAAAGAGAGTTTGTATACTCTATCTGATTATCAGGTGTCTTAAGATTACATTTCAATAATCAGATTAACAATGCAAAAGGAAAGAAATACAGCTTTGACGTAGGGGTGTTTTTTGATGATCTTTTTTGTTAAAGTATCATGGAAAGGCCAGATAAATTTCCAGCACTCTAACACTGGAAATCTCCTTCATCTGATTCAGAATTCCAAAAAGGAAAAGAACAGGGGAAAAAAAGAAAAAAAAAAAGCTGTAAATAAGGACACATTTAGAACTCCCCAGTCTATTCAAGGGAACTTTTGAAGTCCAAGAATCAGCTCTTTTAAATCTTCTGCATTTGACTTTGCTTCCAGCATTATAAATTCAGCCCAACCGAGGGAAAATTAACATAGATTTAGAAAGAAGTGCTGGGGAAATAACATGAGCTCCTTTATGTTTCCCAAGTGAGGAGAGGTCACTCTCTGAAACAATGTAAAATATGGTATTAATTTCAGTCGGCTTGTCATAACACACTGAAGGTCTGAGCTACTTTCCAACCACACGCTGAGCCAGACTGAAAACAATAACAATAAAAGTCCAACTCCCAAATGACGTTCTTCTCGAGCGCAGAGGCTCCCAACCCAGAGATGCAGGCGGCAGAGCCTTTCGACACCAATAAGCCAGCTTTTGTGCTGCCTTAACATGACCGTTGTTGAGGCATGGACATGGCCTGCTTGACTGCAGAACCATCCTAAGTCACAGTGATGTCCTCTCATCTTGACCCTTCCCATCTCGAGAAAAGGATGCTTCTGGGAAAGTGCCCAAATTCTTGGACAGAACTTGTTTAAATACAGACTAAACCCTCTCCCCTGACTCTGAAGGAGCGACTGTCATGCTAAAGCAAGAGTTTGCAAAATGATGCCTAGACATGGTAACTGGAGGGGAAAAAAAAAAAATCTCAATATGTTCTTTTATTGTCTGGGAAAGTTGTTCACACTGTTCCTTACGCGTCCGTGGAAAAACAGAATTTAGTCCAAAATTAATGTCACATTATGACATTAACTCAATTTTCATTCCATCCTTTCTGAGTCAGAAGACACAGAAGAGCATCCTGATTTAGACCAAAAATATATGGATTATTAGGTACATGTAAGACTTCTCTGGCATAATCCTGCATCTGTTTTTGGATAAAATCAAAATGACAAGTATGCAATTACAAATTAATTTTCCCTTTTTCCTGCTTAGAATCCAAGTAACTCCTGTCAGGCAGCAAACTATGACCACCACGCACACAAGGCTAATGAAACACAAAAAAATAATCACTGGAGACCAAGAAAAAGGAGAGGTTACTGGAGGGCAAACAAACCTAACCACTGAGAAGTACCTAAAATAAGCAAGGGATTTACAAAACTGTTCTCAAGTCCATTCCATTACATCTGAATTCTGAAATTACTTCTGCTGAGGAGGAACCATTTCACCTAGCATATTATGCACTGATATAATTAATAATACGTCTGGTATTAATACATTAATGCATTCTGGTATGGAGAAGTAGCTCCTGACCAAAACGGTGATCCAATGATAAGAGCAACCTACTAATATTTGCTATAGGAAAATGATGCACAGAATACATGGCTCATTGTATGTTTTTTCTGAATACACCTAATCGCCCACAACAGAATGAAATTTTTAAGATATTGCAAAGGAAACATTTGGGGGTTTGAGTTACCTGCCTGGACTCTGCAATGAACGGAGCCTTTTGGTCACTTGGCTCGGCCTGACCCCGGCACCTCCCGCCTGAGGGAGGATAGCTGTAAATCACACCCTGCGAGACCGTGTCAACATCCTCCATCTTCAAATGGCCTGGTAGGATCACCCCATACCTGGCAACGCTTGCAAGGTCACGTACGCAGTTGCCTCTCAACCTTTAGGATTTAAATTTTGCTGGCCCAACATGCAAGGAAGTCAGAAAACCTCCCAAAACACATGGCCTCCGAGCAAAACCGCTTGCACAACATGGAAGAGGCTGGGAGGAGAGAGGAACATCTTTGGATTTGCTCGTCTTGCAGAATACTGAACAATCTTAATTGCTTTCACGTCTTAGAGTCATCTTGGATCCTTTGTTATTATCTCTGTGTGGAAGCACAACACTGATTTGAAACGAACTCTCAGGCTGAAAAGAATAAACACAACTGCCTCAATAAAATATTAACTGGAGGTGGCAGAGACAGGCAAAGGTGGGAAGACCAACTGTGTCCTGGCACCGTAAACAAATATTTATTTCTAAAGGAAAAGGTTTGCTTTCCCTGGGTGGTTGGGGAAAAAAACAGACAGAAAGTTCCTAAAAGACAGGTTGCCTTTGATCCTCTTAATACACTAGATTAAAAACAATTTAATTTATTTTTGCCAGAGGTCTTGGGAGCATCTATATCTTGGATACCTTTAAAATACTTAAAAAACAATTCAGTCCTGTCTCTTGCTATTTATTCCTCTAAATGACAGCGTTAGGTACGAGAGGCAAGTTCCTGCAGCCAAAAAGGTATTTAAACACAGACATGCTACCTGATTGAAGTATCACATACATTTACAATCTTGTCTTTACAGCTCTCCAGACCCTGGCTTGGACACCTCCCCACGGGAAGAGTGGAATCCTGAGGAAGATGGGAAGTCCCCACCACAAGGTCTCCCAAAAGGCTGCAGAAGTCCTGGTGGACACAGCACTCACGTCCTCAGCACCCACCCCGGCTCCAGCGTACCAGCACCGATGGTTTTACATGCCGGGGCCAGGCTGTCCTGGCAGCTCAGGGCAGGGAAGCCTTCACCCAGGAGAAGGAAAGAGATAGCAACCACTTATTATCATCTTGCCCTTGTAAATCTTCTGGCGTTGATTTGGCTGATTTTCACTTTAATTCATGCTGTTTTAAATTGGGAAGGATTCAAGTTTACCGAGGCAAGCAGCAAGGGCAGGGTGAAATATTTCCTTGGCTTTGGCTGAGAACACATGGAGCCAACATCTGGAGAAGCAACCCAGCCTCACAAGAAACTGGATGGGGAGCGTGCCAGCCCAAGACACTCCAAAGGCTGGTCATCGTTTCCCCTGTACAATTTGCCACCCCCTGCAGCGACAGCCAGACCCTCAGCCTTAGCGAGCGCTCCTGGAAGCAGCGGCAGGTTCCCGAGACCCGAAATACCCAGCGGACAGGGCTAGCCCAGAGGCAGCCAGCAAGGGAAGGAGGCACCTATGGGAAGGGGAATGGAGGTGGCTGTTTCATATGCCACACGACAGCAGGACAGCCTTTCCCTTTGGTTGCCTCTGGAAGAAGTGAGGAGACCCCAGCAGAGAGGGTGGAAAGCTGCGAGCGTCGCGGCTAAAGCTGCTCTGCCCGGCCTGCCAGTGTCCCCCCCCGCAGCAGGGATTTCGAGGTAACCCAGCTGCTCCAAAACTGGAGAAAAGTCTCTTATCTGGCACAGCATCGCCTCGGCAGAGGAGCCTGCGAGAGGCATGCAATAAAAACAGGGTGGTAACCGTAAATCGCCGGGATCTTTTTGGCTGTGTGGAGCCCTTCCAGAGCCGTAAGGCAAGGCAAGGCTGCTGCCCCAAGGGACCTGGAACTGAATTTGGGCCGATAGCGAGAGCACCTCACACGAGCACACTCACACAAATGGGCACAAAGCTAGGCAAGCCAGGGGCGAAGGGGAATCACGTTTAAGGATTAAAAACAACAACAAAAAATTTCTTTCCTCCCCGCAAAATCATTAGAGGGCTTTGAGTCTCTTCAGTCATGGCGTTTTCACACAGGCTTTGTTTAGGTAAACAAATTGCTTTTAATGAACTTTGTTAGCCCTCCCAAGCCATTCGTTAAACGCAGGGTAATTGCGGAATGCAGAGGTGACGGTTTTACCAAGAACATTTTCCTCTAGCAAGCTCCTTCACTTGCTGCTAAAAACCCATTCGCACTTTGGACCAAGACCACCATTAAAAAAACACTTCACTCTTTTTTGGGAGAAAAAGAACACAAGCTCCAAACTGTGCCTCTTTCAGAGCCAAATTTCAAAAACACTAAATACTAAAACTTGCTAGCTAGCACCGAGAAGGGTTTATATTCGTCATCAAGATGACCGAGGCTGCCTTTTCTAATCAAACTGAGCCAAATTCAGCCTGTGTGGCACTGGTCCAGCCCCTTTGCCTCCAGACAGAGGGACAAACTTGAGCCCTTGGATGTGGCACCAGCCCCTCCTGAGACCCATGGAAAACACAGGGGCTCACGCTCTCTCAAAGCTCGCAAAAATATTCCAAACAGCTGTTTTAACCCCCCCCCCATCAACTTATTGAAAAGAAGGCGGGGGGACACCAAACCACCTTGCCCCTCTGCAGCTCAGCGTTGCCGTGCTGCACTGACTTCAGGCATACGGCAATATTTAAGACAAGCTGGGAACGGTCCAGATTAAACAAAGCCGGGCGCGGGACAGCGCGGCGGCCGAGCCCAGGTTGCCGTCCTGACCTATATTCACGCCTTGGCAGCTGAGCGGGGCTCAAATCATCGGGCCAGCACAGGGTGGGGGAAGCAGCCGGCAAAAGCCTGCAGGTGAGCAGCCCCCGGCAGCCCAAACCCAAATGTTTTCTGAGATACAAATAAAAGATCACATTCACGGACCTAATAAACATTACACCTGCGGCATAGCTTGGCTTCATGCGACAGAGCGTACGCCTTCAGCCTTTCAAAAGATCTCAGACACTAAGGGAAGCGCTTGGGTTGGGCTTGATTTTGTCAGAAACCACACACAGAGTGCGGCGACGTGACCGGTGATGGGAAAGGGCCTTTCATTTCCCCGGCATCAGATCAAAATCCCACCCAGGTCAGCTTCTGCTTGCTGCCTGGTAGCTGTTAAAAGGCACCTGTAAAACGAGATGGCTGTTTTAATCCAGTTTCAAGTGGACTGTGTTTAGAACCCAAGGTGGTAAAAAGCTTTAGCTAAGTGGACAGGCACATACCCTCCATGTAAAGCTCAGTACAACCAGTACTAATCAGCAGCAGCCATGCAGGAGAGAAGCCAAGGACGGAGAGGAGGCTGGAAGTACAGTTACCCACTCCATTCCTAGAAATGATTCAGCTAGATTGGACTTACAGAAAATGGGCAGAATCACAACAAGTAGCTTGTCTCTGCTCCCTGTGTTTTATGAACAACTATTTCAGCTCCTGAACCCTTGATCTTTCTTCCCATAAAATGCTATTGCAAAAGCCAACTCATATTTTCCACACACATGGAAAAGTATTTGCTACCCATTCAATTCCTTAAACAAACACACACACTTACTCACCAGCTTTCTCCCCCACTCCCTTTGCATTTTTTCTTTAAAAAATGCTTAAGTTTCTTCTTTTCAGGTCTTTCGTTTCAATATTACAGTATTCTTTTTGCCTGTGCCATCACTAACTTTCAGAGGGCAGCAGACAACTTCAGGGCAATGCAGTAAACCATTAAAAAGAATACTAGGATTTCTGTTCTCTGTTTACAACCTTGTCAGAGCATGGCGTTTTCCTGTGAGATTTTCACTCTTGCAGAGCAGTTGACAAGTGAATGAGAAATTAGTAAATGTCTTGTCTGCACTTTGGTAAAATAATAATAATAAAAAAAAAGTCTTAAATCCCTTAAAGCACAGCAAATAGGAGGGGTAAAGGGGCGCTTTGGAAATTGTGCATGCGCGGTAATTACGCATTACTTCCAAAAACATGCTTCCAGCTGCTATGTGTAAACATTGGCTTGAAAATGTAGCCCGAGCTGAAGCGCCGGCACTAGTTGAAGCTGTTGGCTGGTGGGGCACTGCTCGGCTGACACCGCGTACATGCCGTGCTGTCACAGCGCGTGCTGGTCCCTCCCGTCCTGGTGTGTCACTGGCATTGCATCACTGCCAGTGAAATAACGCAGCTGCCTCACCGCTTTTGTGTGTGTGTGTGTGTTAAGTGACAGCAAATTTCAGTGCAATAAATCTCTGAGCTTGTGCCCAGCTCTGTCGCCCACACAAGCCAGCTTCACTGCAGTACCCTGCTTTTTAGGATCCTACTTCTTCCCCCACCATGGCCTCATTTGGGAAGAACAACCCTCTCACCACCTGAAAGATGTCATGATTAAGATAAAAGATTGGCAGCCATGTTATTGCCTGTCGTTATCCCCTTAGGCCTCTGGGATTACTGCTTTCACTGACCATTATCGGCGCGCTCCCAGGAGCCGCGTCGCGTTAAATGGCCTCTCCGATGGCCCCTGCAATCCACCGCAAACCCCGAACGCTGCTAAAAGGCCCCAGCAGCCACTGACAAATCCCAGCAGCAAAAAGCATGAAACTTTTCTGGGCGCTAAGACAGAAGCAGCAATAGGTGTGATAAGCCCCGTCTTGCCAGGCTGCTGCCCTTCATTACCATTCAGCACGCAGACGGCCACAGCCAGGTTGCCCACGTAGCTTTCAAAGAGCATCTTGGTGCCACGATCACAATGCAGTAAAGTTCCTTTTTCCAGCTTTACCCACTCTTCACCTGCAGCAACCTGCTGTGTGCCACTCTTCGTAATAGCGGGGCTATCCATGGCCACTGCTTGTCATTTTAGTAAGACACAAGAGATCATGAAAACATCTTACCCTATGGCCCAACCACTGTTTTAGAAAAAACACTGCAGGTTCCTTAAAAAAAGAAAAAAACAATTCATAAGATAAAAATTCCTTTCTTCTGTATTTTGACAGCAGTGAAAAAAACACTTTGGGTGAGCTTTCAAAAAGGTTTCCCAAATGATGGACACACAGAAATCACTACTGATCTCTCCAAAGCACCTTCTTTTCATTTTGACAATTAAACGCATTAGCGTAAGGTTCAGCATCGGTTGCAGCTGCAAACACTCTAGCTGAAACCTGCAAGCTACATACTTGTTCAACCAGATTCATGTTATTATCTTTTCCCTTTCCCTTCATTGTGGCAAGAGTAACAATTTAATTAGATGGAGGAAGAAAAAAAAAAGCCCGTATTATTTATAACTATAGCGCAAGACATTATTTTTAGCCAAAGAACTCTGAAGAAAGAAACAGAGCCCAGACCGATTTTCATGTACAACTTCCTGAATTGGTGATTCAGAGCCAAATTTCAGGGACAAGTTTAATTTAGGTTTTGATCCGTTTGACCTTGGCACATTAGCAAGAGCTCTGGTTTTACTGCCTGCAGCTTCACTGCTTCCGAGCTCTATAAGATCTAAAACTCAACAGGTCCATCAGCTGCAAAACCAGCCACGCTTCAGAAAAGGCAGCCTTCGGAGAAATAAAGCTGTCAGCCTCCTGCGGTTCTCAGTGAAATTTGGGAGGCGGGGGAGTGTCTACCCGGGCACAGTACCGCACTGATAGGAGCAGGACGTATCCCGTTACGGGAACTGCGCGTTCGCAAACAAGCACCGGAGTCACAGGCTGTTCTGTGCCGTGCGGCAGAGATAACACCGAGAGGCTTCACACTGCAAATCCACCCTCCCCAGCAACTTTCTTTTTTTTTTTTAACCTAAACTATATTTGACTTCACTGTCAAGTATTTCAGCGCAGCTGCTATTCTCAGATTGTCCTAGAATACACACAGTAGGTACTGTACTACTGCACATATAAACATCTACCTTCCTACCGCAGCTATTTATGATTAAATTAACTTTTCTCCATTTTTTATTTAATTCCCTCTCTCCAGACCCCGTTCTACATTGCACAGGAGGTGCTTTCATGACTGCACCCAAGACCAGCATGAAGTAAAGAAATGAAATGTTAGCCCAGCTAGAAGTTTAGAATTTAATGTCCAGTTTCCCTTGTGGGTGACCTGTAAACAGGACTTGATCTCTGACACTTTACGGTTTAGGGAAAAGACAGGATTGAAAGTTAGCAATGGGCTTGGAGGTGGAGGGGAGCTGCCTGTCATCTGCCGTTCCCTCAGACACCACCAGTGTCGGTTTCCAGCCTCTGCTGGGCTTATTGCACAGCTTACTGGGGCTTGCACAGGACAAGTCCTCTCTAAAGATCTGACCCAACTGCAGCTATCAGGGTCAAAAATTGTGCAGTTGCACAACAGTTGCACTTAGAGGTGGTGAATCTTAAAAAAACGCTCCTTGGTTGAAGAACACCACACCTTTTTTTGCTGCACTGGAAGAGGATAAAATGGTAGCGTGCAATTTAACAGGCTCTTCCACTCTTCTGACACTTTCATGGTTCAGGGGTTCTCCACTCATGCGATGCACAAGGAGCCAAGGGCTCCTCTGCTTCTGGAAGAGGGCTCCTCTGCACTGAAGCCTCCTAAACTTACCCATCCAGCTTGGCAAAGGGTCTTCCTCATGCAAACACATCTTCTTTCCACCCACCCTTGCATCAGGCAGGTATGGAGGTAAAGGTATTAACACCGCAGTTACAGAGCAGAGGAGCCGTACACCTCCACCTCCCCAGCCACACCAAGTTTTTAGCTGAGCTCCAAGCAGCAGCTCTCCACTGCACTCAGCCAGCAAGCCATCAGGATGTTCACACAGATGTTCCCAGCACCCGGTCCTTACCCAAAACCTCTCTTAGAGGTACCCGTCCACTCAAAAGAATCTTGCTCTCAGTGCAAGTACTCTTCCATAATCAAATATGTCCAAGTCCAAAGCTTCTTTTCCTCCCAAAGCTTTTGCACAATTCGTAAGTTCAGCACAACATTAGCTCTAACACTTCTGGAGGGTTAAGGAAAACCCCTCCTAACTCTCAGAAACTTTACTCTGGATGTAGTTGAGCAGCCTTCACACCTTGTCCATGACAGCCCTGCCTACTCAGCCAGCTATTAACAAATAATTAACCCACACTGAGGCAAAGGCTCCTTTCTGCCTGATGGGATGGACCCTCGAGTTTTCAGCGTGAAAATCCTTTGTGTACAGTACATCCTAGAAATCTTTCTGTGGGCAGCTGTACCCTGTACAAACACTGATACAAACAACAGAGATTAATGAGGTTCCTCCCTCGCTGTTAAAACAAAACAAATGTAACTGTCACAAACCATTTTAAGGGATCTGGGGTGACCGATGCTGAACCCGGACTCTGTGACCCCATGGCACACATCTAAGCTCAGCAGGAGGAAGCTCCCACCGTAGGGCACTGGGTACGAATTACTCAGTTCCTGAAGCTGAGCCACAACCCACCCCAGCGGGTCCCAGCCGTGGGCACAGGCACTAGCACCGCAAGGCTGCGTTTCAGCAGCACCGCACTCCGCTCTGCCTCCTGTGCCGAGTCCCTTCTGCTCATTTCCCAGGGCTTCAAACCAGCTGCACAACTGAACTCGTATCGGGAGACAAGCAGCAGCTCCATTTTGTTTCGGGGGAACAACCAAGCCTGGGAAGTGGCTGGCACCGGTTCATGTAATCTTGGTCTTTCTCGGATGCTAAGAAAAGTTGCTTATTGCTAAGATTCTTGCCATTGCTACTAATTCACAACCACAGAAAATTGTTATTTACTTGGCCCCCACCTCAAACAAGATTTTATCAAGGGCCTTGTCCCACCAGAGTGGAGATGGTACAAACTGGTGCAAATCCCCTCCAACAACCACTGGATGGCTACCTTAATCCTGGTGTTGAGCCCAGCCAAGCAGTTGGATACCTCCACAAATACACACACTCTGAACCTGTTGCTTCCTTACAGAATTTGGCAGTTTTCCTAAAGAGCTGTTGTTCCAGAAGCCTTAGTCTTCCTTTTTCTTGCTTTTAAGTTCCCCTGTATTTATAACTAAGGAAATTGCATAAGGACCTTACAGGAATTTGCACTTCTAGGATAGAGAAGTAAAATTTGCGATGAGATGCTCTAGATACCCCTATCCATCAGTAAGTCAGGGGACAGGGTTTAAAAGAAAAATACCATGTCACTACTTGTCTGTGCTACCTGTTCTCCCTGCTCCAAAGCTCATGGCTGGAGACATGAAGCTGGTGCTGCTCCTGGCCCAGTGCTCTCAGGTCCCCGAAGCAGAGCAGGGTACGCTTCTGACACCTGCCCACTTAAAACAACTGCTGGATTTGCTGTCAGAGGAAACCCCCCTCCTTTGCCCTGCCCTGCCCTTAACATTAGACTGACAGGGAAGGCTGTTGGAAGATTTTTTTTGTCCTGACTTCTGGCATGGGATCCTCTGGACATCTCATTTAACAGACACTCTGCACCTGCGGTGCCTTCAGTTTTCCCTCGTCTTTGCACGCAGTACATCAGTGTTGTGGCTTCTGCCTTTTAATTACGGGGCTTTGGTTTGTCATAAGGTGACGGAAAAGTGTTTTGTCCTACATGGCGTGCAGGCCAGCTCTTTGAGTCTCTTTGGAACAAGATGCTCGTTGGCATGGGTGACTGGTCCAGACCCACCAACTCCAGGTCCATTAAAAACTCTTCGTAGGAGAGAAAGGTGCGCATATATTGCAAAAATAAACTTACCAACATGTCAGAATCCAAAGTCACGTGGTTTTCTTTGAATTTTTTCTACCTACTTTTCACACCTTTTTACTGAAAGAAGAAGTAGTTTACAGCTTGGACACTTGCATCAAACAAAACTCTGCTTTACAGCCTTATCTCAACCCATGGCATGTTAACGTTGTTACCTCTCCTACCTCCTTTCCTTGCCCACTGGAAAATGTAGAAAACAAACAAAAATCATAAAAGGCACATGGAAAAGCCTCGATGCAGTACAGACAGGACAGATTTCCTGATTCACCTTCAATCTCTTGACTTTTCTGTTTTCCTCAGACACTAGGTAATATGTACAGGTTCTTGTACCTATATAGGCTGCCAATTTCTAACTGGTGTAGGCTTCAATACGCCATGTGCAGCATGGAAAACAAAGTTTTATTAACTCTTCTACCCTCCAAAAAAGCACAGGAAAATGTCAGCTGGAAGCCAGCATGCTGCAGGACTCAACGCTGTTTCCAAAACCTATATATTGCTGTTTCCAAAACCTATATATAAAACCTATATAAAGTGCAGACACTCACCTGCACTTTAAATATGTACATGTGAATTTTTTTGAATGTGCAGAAAGCACACCATGTAAAAAGAAAACAGTCTTAACATGACACAGAGCTGCACAGTAACACTCCCTCTGTGTTACGCAGCTAAAGCTTCAGCCGACAGCGTCGGCTACATGACAGAAATACTCCATCAAGCCAGTGCTACGGCTCTGCAAAACTGTAAATGATTACAGAATAATGCCCTGCAATCAAAGAACAAAATGTGTGCTGCAGATTAATCACTTTCCAAGACGGGAAAGGAAAGATAGGCTTGAGAGATAAATCTGGCTGGGGTGTTTATGCAAGCGTATCATGCTCCTTAGTACTGAATGTCCCAGAACTTACAGAGGAAGTAAACAATGTGCTGGGGGGGCGTGCGGGGGGCGTGCGAGGGGTGTGCGTGTGGTGGTGTGCCCGTGCTCACAACCCCAAATAGGCATTTTTCACAAGCCATTCTAACTTTCAGCTATGAAACCCTAGCACCAGAGGTCCCCGAACTGCTGGCTATATTGCTACTGCCCAGGAAAATCTAAAACAAGGACCCATTTCAATACAGCCGACGCTTCTCTTTGGCATTTCAGACTTTCCCATAGAACTCCACGAGGATGCCCACGGACTCCTGAGCCCTCTCCCCCACGTGGCCTCAGCAGCTGTAGCAGACAGAGTACATCAGAAGGCAGGGACTGCAACCGCTTCTGGTTGCGATTGGCTTCTGGAGCGGACTCCAGCAACCTGCATTTTCAGCGTCCCTCTGGCATATCATCACACTGCTTTTGGCTGCTTAAGCAATGCCAGCTTTCATGCATTCCTCATTTTTGTGTAAACATATTTACATTTGTAACTCCTAACTGGCTTAATGCTACACAGGCATTTTGAGGAAAACCCTACCAACACTTAATTAAATGCCACACTTTGACAGTCAATTACGAACACAGGGAACAACAGATTGACGGAATTAGGGGGGGGGCTGCATTTCCACTGAGGGCTCCCAGTGACTTCAGCAACCCTGTGAGCAAGGGCTAACCCACACGGGGCTTCGGCCAAGCGAAACCACCACGCTGCACTGGCCCGAAACTGCAAAGCGAAAGAGGGAAGCAGCCCTAAGCCCGATCCTGCAGAGTGAAACCGTGTGGCTGAAAACTCACGCTGGTGAAGTGGGGTCACGTGGGCACCTTTGTCACCTGCAAAGAGGCACATTCACAATCTGTTAGGTCATAAGTTAAAGGAGTCCGAGCACATTGCGCCATGACCACTCGGTGCCACCTGGCTGCGATGGGTGCGGGAGAGGCCAGTGACCTGGATTTAAACTGAGGGCTGCACATAAAAACTGACAGGTTTGCTGGGAAGCCCCTCTGCAAAAACTTGCCGGGGGCTGATGCCGCAGCAGCCCGAGTTACAAAGTCCCGTTATCGTGCTTCAACACATTACAAAAAAGGTACAAAATCTCCATGCAGAGCGTTCCAGTTGTCACCACCAGCTTTGGAGGAGGTCAGGGCACCACACAGCAATTCCTGACTGGGAGGTGACAATTCTACACCAAACGTGTATGTCCACATAGGAGCTGATAAGACACGAGATACGGTGCCAGAGTATGTCCTGCAACAGTGCTGCGTATAGTGAAAAGATCTCACAGAAACAAGCTATTTAAGGTCCCTCCTCCCTGCAGATGTCTGGCTCTGTATTAAAACCAATTAACAATAATCTACTAATAACAAGACTGTGATGTAGCTGCAAGATTCCCCTAAAGCAAAATCCTGCCAGTGCTAGTAATTGATTCGGCAACGTGCACCAGCTCAATGGCACAGGCGTCTCCAATTCTTGGAAACATTACATCCAGTCTAATTCCCCCCCAAGGTCACCACAACCATCAGAAAATCCCTGCACATCGTGACCCAGAGAGCTGTGACTAAACAGCTGTTATCAATAGCCTGGGAAACTGCAGTGCTGTATCTGAAAGGCATCAGCCACCACTAGTGAACCCCTCAGCCGACCGAGCTGCTGAAGCTGCTTGGGGATCTGTGGCGGAGAATAAACCACAGATTTCTCTTGCGGGAGAGGAAGCAGGGCATGCCAGATTTGGCTCTGCACTATTTGTTGCAATGCACGTTTACGCGTGCTTCACTGCGATGGAAAAGGAGAGGCCACCCTGTTACTTGATTAAAGTTTTGAGCTTTATCCCGAAGGAACAAGGGAGTCATAAACTGCACACTCTACGTATAAGCTCTGTAAAAGGTCAATGTAAGGTTGTTCACACCATTAAATGACTTGACCTAGCACCAGGTCCATTGGAAACTGCCTACTGACTATGACAGAAGCTAAGTCGCACCCACTGAAAGCAGCAAAGGTGTCCATCCTCCCACACGCCAAGGCATCACCTTGCAGTTTTAAGCAACAATTCAGTACAAGTTTCTCAGTCTAATTCTGATAACAAAAAACCCTGTGATCAGCTTCCCACCTAGATGTGGATTTACCAGGTAATGATTTACCAGAATCATTAATGACCAGGCATGAAGTTAGCAGCAGAGGCAGAAGAGAAAACTGGGGAGCTATGGTAAGGAAAAGGCTCTTTATATATTCTGACCAAGTCAGAGGGCACCTGCTAGAGGATGAAGAATATGGTGTGACTACAGACTGTATACTTCCATGTCTTATATGTCATCAGTGAGGAATCAGTACGTCTCGCCTCTTCTCACCGATAGAGAAGGAAAAAGGAACAGCCCCTCACCGGGGAAATGACAGCAATCACTACATGTACCATTAAATATTTCAGGGACAGCTCAGTAGCCCTATGAACTGTATCATCTCAGACACTATTTGCTGTCTAGTTCAGGCCACACCAAAACAGAGATTGAAGTCTCTCTAAGGCTGGATCCTCCATCTCCTACAGAGATGAGCAATCCCTCAGTATCAGCAGAAGGAACAGGACTACACAAATGACTAAGGATTTGCAGACTGACAGCACCAGGACTGCTTACCTAAGGGCGGATTAGTTAAAAAAATAAACAATATTGTAAATTATAGGTGGTACTGGGAGCCTCACCCACACCTCGTATTGTCCAACACTTCCTATTATAAAACCCTGTTCCCTGCTGCTAATACCTTTGCAAAGCTGAACAGAAACTGGGATTAGAAATGGGGTAAGTGGCCCGGGACAGGAAAGACACGGGAAATGGTGAATCCTGGGGCAGGGGAAGATGACACAGACGAGCACACCGGGAAGGGCGTATTTCTTTACTCAGAGCTGAGTGCAACAAATATGGCACAAGGCCCACACACAGATCACGGGGGACGAGCCGAAACCCTGAATACCCCTTGAAGCATCCAGCTCGACGACGAGATTGGGGGTGGATAGAGAGTGTGAGCTCATTGCTAACAACGGTGTCATAGCCAGCATGAGAAGTAGTTTCAAGTGTCAGAGGCAACTTTATTTCTGACATTCTGTACTTCCCGAGCACTTGGCTTTTATTCTGAAACATTTTTTCGGTGCAGATTTTCATATAAATGAAGTACGCTCCTA
Source organism: Phaethon lepturus (assembly GCF_000687285.1). NCBI lineage: Eukaryota > Metazoa > Chordata > Aves > Phaethontiformes > Phaethontidae > Phaethon > Phaethon lepturus. Next base: position 13,252 of record NW_010525475.1, on the reverse strand, counting down.
TTTAGTACTTCTGCTCGGCACTTCACTGAACAGTAAGAACTATCCAGAGAGATACTGCAGCGATCTGCAGTTAATCAGTCAAGCCATCTGAAATCCAACTTTCCTATTCCCTGTCAGCTCCTGGAAAATGGGAAAGGCCCATCACTGGCATTGCTTGAACCCACCCGCTGTATTGGGGTGCTTCTAGGGAGAAAACTGCTGCCCCCCGCACACCTATACCCACCTGGAAGAATTGGTGGTTTGATAGCCTGATCCAGTTTCCTGCAGAAAATAAGAAAACTATCATCTCTCAGGCCATGCCAAGCTTTGGTTAAAAAAAAAAAAAAAAAAGCCAAACAAACCAACCAAAAATGACCAACAACCATCCAACGAAAATGTCAAACTAGAAATCAGGCACTCGAGACTGGACAAATTTAGCAACATGTCATGATTCAACTACAATCGAAGGAAATCCATACTTAATTTCTCAAACAACTGCTATCACACTGTTCAAGCAAACTGTTTTTCCTTCAAGCTGAGGGGACACCAAATCCACACTATTTCTCAACTGACTACTTTACTCCTTTTTTTCTTTTCTTTCAACTACAGAACACTGTCATTCCACATGCTTAGTACGAGCCTGAATAAAAAATGACATGTGAGAAGCTTTTGCCAGGGTTAAGTCCCGACACAGCTGTTGGAAAAACCCAAAATGAACATTTTATCCTGGCCAAATCAGTGTTCTTTTCACTATTTATACTCTTGGATCCAGCAGCTGCAAGTGACGCTACAGGTCACGTTGTCCTAAATGGACAAAGAATCTGAGGATCCTCTCAAGTTTTGGAGGTTTGTTTTTACTTTTGTTCTCCTTCTCGATACTTTGCAGCGCTGCTGCACCAATGCCAAGTTGCTGCGAGTTTAAGTAGGGTACCAAACTCTGGTCAGAACAGATTTTTCAGCTAAGATTTTCCATCTTTTTAAAAAAAAAAAAAAGAAAAAAAAAGAAAAAAAGAAAAAAAAGACTATTTTTCCTGCTTCCATTTTTCAGCAGCATAGGATCAACGCTGGCTGCTCAGTTGATAATACCCCTCTTTATTTGAAGTTATTTTTCTCCTTTCACCACCCACATTCATCTGGGACTTATTCAGTATTATTCTGCCTGACATTGGTCCAAAACAGCAAACAATTTCAGTAACAGCACAATAAGCAGAGCGGACCCTAACGGAGGCGCTTCATTGTCTAAGAATATGTAACATCCAGTTATGTGCCAACAAGTGATGTCGAAAAACTTCTAAGGAGGTTAGATACAGCTGTGCCCTTAACAGAACAACCCCTCTGGTATCAGGACCAGCATTTTACAAGCAGGGAAACGTTTCTGCTGTACTTTGGCCTTCTGTCATCAGAGAGAGGTGGAGATTTATGCCCCTGCTCCTTCTAAATTAGACTCCTTCAGTGCCCTATTTTATATTCTTCCTGACAGGTCCCTATTTTGTATTAAAAAAACCTGCTGTCACTGTGTTGCATAGCAAAAGACCTTTCCAAATGAAAGAGAAAACTCCTGCCACCGAGTCAAGCAGCAAGTGGTAACTCTGCAGTTAAAACAGCGAGGATAAAATACTTTGCCCAGCAACATATTCATTTCCATCCGGATTTGATAAAATTGTAATTCACTGTCCAGAAAAAGACTAAAACATTAAACATATTATACTGAGAAAGTCAAAATAGGTCATTCAATCAGTGTTAGTCCCCCTTCATTTCAAACATAATACAAAGCAGTTAAGTAGTTTCTCTTGCAATTAGCATCATCTTTGTCTCCTCGGTGTCTACAATACACTGGAGATACAGAGCTGCTCCGACTGTACGGCAGCCCAGGCCCTGCTCCTCACCATCACTGACTTCCCAGTAAACACACAGAGATGAAATCCTGTCTTCAACAATTTAAACTACGATCATTTTCTTCGGTTTTTCCAATTCTCTGGTCTATCACCTCAAATGACAGACCTTTTTCAGCCGATTAAAGAGGATGCGCTCAGAAAGAACCCCAAGATCTCCAACTGCTAATGCACGTCTCACTCCACCCTCTGACCAGGAGAACTTGCTACCTGGCAGAGCCTTGAAGAAGGTGGGCTAGAAACAGCCTCCTTGGGGAACAGCAGGGTTTTAGAGATCTTTCCTGGATGTGAGAAGCCTGACATATGCTTAAAGTGCATTATAATTTAGAAAAAAAAATGTTGGAAAGATTTTATTTATGTTTCTAATTAGGTAAACAGTATGCTTCTTCCACCTGCTCCAAGCTACCCCACCAGGCCCAGTAGACATCAGCTGTCTATGAACATACATCAGGTTGACTACTCCCTACTGCTAGTTCACAGAATCCTTCCTCCTCCCAGCCCCCTATGCCACTACCTCATGGTCTACACACTTTCCCTCTTTTTTTCTATGCAAAGTGGCCTTCCTATTGATTTTCAAATACCTTCTTAAGCACACAGTTCCCTTCCCCAGAGCTTTCTGAAAAACAGCTCCTCGTAAAAAATATCTCTCCTACCCCAAGCGTGCAAATCTTCTAGTACATTTTAATCAGAATTATTTCTGCCCTGCGTGAACCAGGCTGTAAGAGCAATGGGGCAAGAAATAAATCTCAACATGCTATAGGAAATGAGAATTACACTGTAAACATCACGATGAAAATAGTAATATTACAATTGGAGCTTTTGGCTGCTGCACAAACTAGGCTGGAAATCTCTGGCCCAATCCATGCAGAGCTCTGACATGACTTCCATTTGAAAAATCTAAGATTTTTAGATGAGGCCCATTTACCTGGGCCACATATATGGCTCAGGCTACACAAACACAGAAGCTGCTTGCACAAGATTCACAAAATGCTTCAGAGTTTTTACAGCTCCTCAGTGGCAGCACCATTCCTAGTGCCAATGCTGTTCTCCTACAAAGGCATCCTAGGACCAGCAGCCTCCCATTGTAGGTTTTGATGAATACTTAAAGAAGCACATTGACTCTGAAACCTGGCATCTCAGACAAATGGTTTTGAGTTCCCCCATCCAGTGAAACTTTTAAACACAATAGATCGTGTTGCACAAAAACAGGACTCTATGCGTCTCAGCTTACAAGCATCTCAGGACACAACTTGAACTGGCATCACCTTCTCCTACGAATTCCTGGAAAAAAACATTCTCTGAAAAGTAGTTAAGGTCCAGAGAGGTTTTGCAGAACAAACAGTAGGTTATAGGCTTTCAGGAAACCACATCACTGCTCTCAGCACAAAACCAATCAGCAAAAAAGGTGATAATGTGGGAGTCTCCGAGCGTCTCATACAAAGACATTCTTTGTTAAGCGCTGTTCTCACTTATCAGACGCCCAATTTTATGTACTAAGCATATCTAGAACTTTATATATGAAACTGATAAATCCTCCGTGAAGTACTAGCAAATATATTTACATAAGATAGGGGTTCACTGCCTAACTTCACAAATACCTGCAAAGTCAGAAACTTCTGATCTGGATTAAGTCTTGCATTTTAAGGTATGTTTACACTGCAAATTTCATGTGAGAAAGCAAAGCTAACTTTGGTCATAACGTGTCTTCAGAAAGATGAAATAGCTGCTTGAAGAGCTAGTGTGGAGAGAAAAAAAACACAAATACAGCAGGTTTTAAGAGCCCTGACACATAACTGGCATATATATCAAGATAATTGAATCCACATTCTAGGTAAAACAAATATGGCCCTGGAAGTCGTGTCCTAAAATGACTTCTTTAGAATAATATATTTATTCTTTTTCATCCTATTTTGGAAAAAATGCAGAAACGTTGGTTTCAGCATGGTACAGCATGAGAAAACACTAAGTTATCAGGGCAAATCACCTACAACGTCAGAGGTGCTGGCTGTCTAGACTAGGAGAGTAGTTTATATTAGAATATTATTAGGTAATTAATATGTTTTTAAACAAAGCTTTGTTTACTTAAGTGCAGCGCTGTTACTAACACTCCCTGGTCACGCTCAGTCCTCATCGCGAGTCCAGGCTCAGCTGCAACCAGGGTTTTAAGCACTGCTGGCTTAAGCCTTACTTACACCAACGCAAAGGCACACCGCTGCAGCACCGTCCGAGCGCCCCACGCTGCTGTTTTAACACCGCCTTTAGCCAGAACAGGAGTCAGACCCTGCTCTCTCTATTTGACCCACCAGCGAAAGCCAAAACCGGGCCACATCCAGGCAAACCAGATTTCACTCCCGCCGCCAACTGCTTTGGGCTGAGCAGTCGCAGCAGCCGGGAGGCAGAGCGAAGCCCGGGCGGACACGTGCCGATGTGTTTGGGTGTTCCTCTATCTGTCCTCCCCCAGCAGACCGCTCTCCGCTCCCCATCAGCCTTTCGGCTTATCTGCTGCCTCCCACTCCTCTGGGGCTGGGATAAGCAGACGTTACCTCCCTGTTCAAAATGCTGGCATCCAGCCCGGGCCTGCCCTTTTCTGCCGATGCAACGCAGGAGCCAGCAAACCTACAGAAAACTTTTTTCCTAGGACCACATCCCACCCGCCGGCCACAACCCCGGGCGTCCCCATGGCCTCGGCTGCTCCCTCAGGAGAGCCGACAGCCTAGGAAAGCCAGGGACCAGGGACAAGGAGGCGGGCCGGCCTGCAGGCACTGCGAGGCCGAGGGCTGGGTTATGAGCGGCCTCCGGGCAGACCCACAGCACAGCACAAAGTGTGAAGGCAGCCTCAGAGGCAGGTGTCAAAGGAGAGAAAACCAGCACCTTTGGCAGCGCTCCTGCCTCCTGTCCTCATTCCAGAGCTCTTGACAGGGTTTTGGCGTGGAGGCCTCAGCACAGACCCACCCTTCGCCTCGGCAGGGGCAGCGGGTGAAGGGACGCAGAAGTGGCACGACCCAGTGACGCGCCCCACGGAAGCGCCCCTGACCGCCGGCAGCACCCAGGCCTACAGCAGCCAAGGACTGCACAGGCAGAGCCCCACACCCACGGCGAGCAGCCTCCTGCCCCCCCAAAACCGGCAGGCAGCACTCTCCGGGTGACCTGGAGGCACAAGCTGCAATGGCCCTGACGACGAGCCATGGGGGCCGCACGCCGTCCTGCTCGCTTCAAGTCGACCTTCCTCCAGCCCTCCGGCAACGCTCCGCAGGCTGCCTCTGCCCTCCTGTCCCAGCGCGCACCTCCCTCGCTCGGCCTTTACACGCAGCAAGCGGCAACTGCACCAGCAGGGGAAAAATAATAAAGGCAAGCAGAAGAATACCTCGCCAAATAAACATGTTCAAGTGAGAAGCAGGCATTTCATACTTTAGCTCTTGCGATCGAGCAAGCAATCCATTCCATTCGTTAGCAAAAGTCTGTTATAAAAGCTAATTTTCACAGGGCATTTCTTTACCAGTACAAATCCCCAGGAAAGGCACTTCTCTGTCAGTGGAATCTTACAAAAGTGTTTTGTATTTAAATAGCCTTTATTTTTACTAGGAACCGGTGTACAGAGCAAGAAAATGTCCCCAATAAGCAAAGTTCAGGTAGGACACACACAGAGAGTTATTAACAAGACACCAATGCTGTTAACTCCTGACCTGCCTCACACTCCCTGCAAAGCACATCAACACACACGTCGGTCCTTGAGCAGACGTGCAAGGGGGGTGGCCCAGAGGAAGGACTCTGGCTTTGCAGGGCAAGACTGGCTCCTCCCGGACCTCACAGCTGGGCAAAAGGAGGAAGGAGGAACCGCTCCAGCAAAAGGCAGTGGTGACACAGTCCTGCTCTTCTCCTCCAGCCCCACTGAAAGGCAGGTCCCTTTGCTATTTCGTCACAGGGATGAGGCAGAGCACTAACGCAATCTCCCGCTTGCTCCCAACCCCTTAGAGTGCTCTGAAATCACTGTTCATCAGTCCTGTAGCTCAGTCACCTCCATGCTGCATTCCCAACCAAAATGCAGTGATACTCTGCAACATGCCCTCACAGTTACAAGCCCAGCCCTCCGCTTCCCACAGAGGCACCCTATGCACCATGCAACCTCCCCAGCTGGCGTTATGAAGGGAAGGATGGAGAAGGTGAAGTAGGACATAACGTCCCCAGAGTCTCCCAAGACAGGAATGAGGAACTGGGGGATGGGGAATTGAGAAATGGAATTTTTTTTGTTGTTGTTGTTTAAATATTGGTATTTGGAAGTTGAACAAGTGCTCTCTGCTTGTTACTCCCCCATCTCACAGGCTTTAGACCAATGACCTGTAACAACCTTTGCCCAACACTTTGCCCAAGAGATAACGTAGATACCACAGTTGCTGAATACAGCAAAACATAACCTGCTGTTGTTGGAGACCATGCTCCTCTCCAGCGGCAGCCTGCTCAATGGCTGCAGGAACCTCAAGGGCCATCATCCTTGGCCATTTAGAGCTGAAGACGCTCTCGCTGCAGGGCACCAGAGCATGCCCCAGCAACTCCTGCACACCCCCTCCAGTCTTCCACACCTGAGCCAACAAACAGGGGCTGGGGACAAACCACCTCAAGCCTCCGGATCAACCTGCAGCTCCTGGCAAGCTGAGAGGCACAGCTCTTTCGCCGGCTGCCTCAATCAGAGAAGCAAGAGCTGTACCCATCGCTAGCAAAAAAACACTGGGAAACAGGCTGGTTTGCTTGGGAAAGCTAAGTCGATGTTGAATAAATGTCAGATACACATGGGTAAGAAGTTGGTGCCTGTCAGTGATGCAATGGTATCCCACACACACACAACTGGAACATCAGGAAACCGGTACAACCGTGCAGAGAAGCACGGGGTGCCCCATCCTGGCTTTGTCTGAAGCAAGTTAGAACAGAACATCTCACTCCGAAGGAAAATCCCTTTCTGAAGACAAGCCACTTTTTAATAATAAGTGCTAAATGGACTATTCAAGCAGGTAATTAATGTTAATTAACATATGTCAGGCCATAAATTGGCTAAATGCACCTCATTTTCCAAGCTTAGTGTGTGGCAACGATCAGGAAACTGTAACAGAAAAGAACAGTCTAAGTTTGTAGAAGCACAAAAGAAGAGCGAATAAAAGGTTAAACTTAATCTTCACTTAACTCATGGTGTGCTGAGCCAACACTACTGAAAACTGGATGACTGCGCACACTACCTGCACACTGTATTTTGCTCTTGAACCACTGCGCTACGCACATACTGTCAGCCCCAAGAAAAGCCACATCAAAAAAAAAACCCAAACCCTGCAGCTCCCCAAGCGCTGCGTTATCAGGCAGGCATTCATCGGTGTGCTCGCTCCACGCTGCGGGACCGGGACGAGCCTCCTGCCCCGGGACCTGGCGAGGCTGCGGGCCCGTCCCAGCACCCATGTGGGAACTGCGGGTTTTTGTGGCAAGGGGGACAAAACAGCGGCAGGAGGATGCTCAGAGCTCAGCCCCCTCCAGAGAGGGTCTGCCTCGAAACGCGGAAGGCCTTGTGCCTTTGAAAGAAAGGAACGTTGCCATTTTACAACCCTGCCCTTGGCCACGTTTTCTGTGACAGGGATAGCAGTAAGGCTTTTGAAAAAGTGGGAGAGAAAACAAGAACACAGGAAGATTTTAGTCTAAGTAGCAACTTGCATTTAAGCAGCACTTTCAGCTCCTCCTCTGGCAAGCCACCAGCATGCAAAGACCAACTGTAATCACATCGCAAATAAGAAACAGTCCTCACAAAAGATTTTTCCATACTTCCACGCAAAGCAGCTGGCTGCCAAAACCTCGCAGGGCACCTTTAGGAGGCTGCCACCTAGAGAAATGCTTTGGCCATTTAGCCTCAGTTCTCCCCGATCTCCAAGGCGATCCCTTCGGCCTCCCTTTGAAGCCAGCACACCCACTGTAACTTTCTGGGGTGATTTCACGCTTGTTCTCCCCATCCACCCCACGCAAGCTGGCTGGAAACAGCCCGGCTGGCGCAGGGAGGTGTGGGGGGGGCTGCACCCACCCCGGCGCGGCAATCCTTCTGCGAAGGACGCCACCGACTCCGGGTCGGCACAAAGAGCTTTCACAAAAACCACCCGGCTAACCCTCATCGCTCGCCTTTCTAAATGCACCAGCACGTGCCCAGCCTCCCCTAATCTCCCAGGATTACAGCAAAGTGGTGTAGCACCACCAAAATGACCCGAATACAAAATGGCCTCGCGTGTTAAGACGCCGCTTGCTTTAGAGGGACAAAACCAATCAGAGGCAGGACGTCCCGGCGCAGGAGCACCTAACTTCCCCAGCCTGATCGTCTCAGTGTTTGTTCAAGCCAATACAATACAGTGGATATAAAAGCCACTAAGGTGATTTAATTTTTATTAACTGTGTACTTTCAAACACACAGAGCTAACCTCTGACTCTCAAGCTTTGCATTTTAAATATGCTCAGATATTGACACTAATAACCTATTACAGACAACACCTGCATTGGCATGACTGTTTTAGGTAACCTGCTACCTTTAAAGAATTGAGGAACACTGATTCCAGTATTTATCCTGCAGGTCTACCTGACAGCTATACTACCCAGGATCATTCACTGGAGATTTCCCATTCACATGAAAAATTAAGTTTATCAGAGCCTGTGACTCTCTGCAGTCGATGACATTCACCAAGGCAATGTGTCTGTATCTGCATTTAACAAGTCCTTCGGTGAAGGTGCTCCTCACTGTCACAGTGTGGATCAAACAGTATCAATGATCCTGGAAGAACTACTCAGTGTCGCTCGCCCTCCTCTAATAGCTGTCGCCTGCCTGCATCAGCTGGGGAAAGTGAGATCTTTGATGTATGTTACGGATATAAAATAATAATGTGTGCTAATATCTACATATGGTTTCTCCTGGAAAGTTTTGAAAGTCATTTGTTACTTTGATACTAAAGTATACTCCTCTTTAATGCAATAAGCTTGTTACCTAGCGGTTTTGACTTTGGGCTGGAACCGAGCATCTCTCTACGCTGCTCAGCACAAATTCATTTACAAATGTTACCGAGTGTTTTGTTAAAGCACAACATAGTAAGGCTTTGATCAGGTAAGATGCTTAAGCAGTAAGTTTAAGCACACAAGTAATCCCAGTGAAGTCCCAAGGATCCATTCACGTGCTTAAACCCGTGCTTGCTTCGGTAGATCAAAACTTAAAATAATCAGACTACAGTTTGTAACACAAACCCTTCTGTAGAGATGAACAAGGCAGCTCAAAACTAGGAAGAAAAAAAGTAAGAATATAATAGAAGGCTGGAAAAAATATTCATGCTAGCAGCTAACTGGGAAACAGAGCCTTTTAAAGAAAAAAAAAAAGACAGCAGAGAAAAAATGAAACTGATACAAACTCCAGTATTATGCTGCCACTCCTGATAAAGATGCTGTATGCCACTCTGAGGAAGGAGGAATAAAAAGAACAGAGAGTGGTGTTGCTTCCTCCCACATCCTTTGCAAAAAGATGATGATTTAAAAAGTCCAACACATCTTGTGTATCAGCATCTGGCTAACAGATTTAGACATCTGTCTACATGGCTGGCAAATTTCTCAAGTCTTTTCAAGTCTCAATAATTAGAGCAAAGACTCGTGCATTTGCTATGCTGAAGCGACTGCAGCCCTTCCGTACATAGTGGTCAATAAAACAAGGTAAGGAATGATGAAATGTCCATGTACAAAGTTTACAAAAATCTTCCCTCCTAAGTAAACATCCCAGCAGCTATTATTTATCTTTCATGAGGAAGATGAATGCAGAAGGTGTAAAACAAATACGTCTCTGATATAAAAAACAAATCGAAGCAAATCAGCTGCATTTAAAATTGGTGGTATCTGCGTATAAAGGACCAGATTCATAGTCTTGCCATACCGTTCAGCAAAGAGGAAAACAGTCCCCCTAGTGTACTCTTCATGTAGAAAAGACTGTTTCACAAGATAGTGCTGCAAGAAATTACAAAATAATGTTATCGGAGGAGATATGGAAGTACTTAAGCTGTAGTGAAACCCGGCGCCTCTACTCTATACACTGACACAAAGGCGTTCCAGTTTCCTATTTCACGAATACCAAGTGAAGTGAGTTACTGCTTCCTAAATATTTGGGGGGAAAAAAACCTTGGGTTTTAAGACAGCATACTAGTTTTGTGGCCGCAGGACATCAACAGGGTAACAGATACCTGAATTTGGAAAGACGGGTAGATCTGGTGATGAAGGAGCTCTGTGGAAGTACCGGCAACAGCACAGAGCATTTCACAAGGGTGAAACCAGCTCACCCTCAGACCTTTTTCCCCCTCCAGCAATGATAAATGTAAATACCGACCCTCCATAAGTATTCAAGACAGTAAGTGGATATTGGAGCTCGCACCTAAGCCCTTGCCGGCAATCTGCAAGCATACTGGATTGTATCGAACCAGGCTGCCCGCGGCGTACGACTGTGCCCGCAGCACGCTGGCTCTACAGCGATGCACCGCACGCTACTGCCCTAGTTAGCTACCAGGCAGTATTAGGTTAGCTAACGTCCCGCCGGGGCCAGGGAGGGGGTGAAGCAAAGAAGATTGTTCGGGGGGTGTATTGGGCAAACCTTATCTGAATTAGCGGAAACGTAATATATGCCTTCCTAACCACATCTGAAATACTCACTTCTGCTT
>NW_010525475.1:0-2654 GCF_000687285.1 Phaethon lepturus | reverse complement strand
CGTTGCGTTTTGTGGACTGTGTGGGGGGGGGGGGGAGGGAAGTGATAGTTGTAATTTTAATTTATAGCGCTTAAAATAATTGTTTTGAGGAGTATAATACCAGCTATGTTTATGGATTATGATATACACCACATCTTACTGGAAACAGTATTAATATTTCATATATAAGAATACATAAGATAATAAAACCAAGTTCTCTTCTTCCCTGTGTTTAATATGACAATTTCCCCCACTCAGTGCCAAAGCAGAATATTGTTAAATGTTCTTGCTGCCTGCAAAGACGAACTTAACTGTGTAAAAATACTCTAAATTAAGATAAAAGCCTTCTGATACACAAGCATCTTCCGTTCATTTAAAATCTCAGTGTAACTAGCAATCTGAAAAAGTCTGATTATGAAAAGCCAACATTAGTTCCTGAAGAGCTGTATTCGTTACCTGTGAGGGAAACAAAGATGATAATAACATATAATGTGTTTTAGCATCGGCAGACTAAGATGGAGTCTCTGTTTAAGAGTGTTGCCTCTGCACAAACTAATATACGTTCTGTCCAAGAAACTGAAATAGTCCTCTTTTGAATGTATATGCATACGTTAAAAGAAACTCTAACCCTGCTAAGGAATTAAATTTTGCAGTTTTGGATGCCTGGCAAATTATTAGCTCCTGACCTCTCCTTTGCCCCTACCACCCACCCACAACTGCACCCGCCGTTAACACTGTCGAACGCCTTACCCCAACTTCGAAAGACAGCTCACAGTCATTGAAGAGGCAGAATTTTCTGCTACCAGTGTGCTTGCATCTCCTGAGAAAGGTCATCTTCAAGGCTTGTGTAAAACTTCTGAACTAAATTATATCAGAGGGATCTCAAGGGATCCAAGTTTTTAACATTTTAATTAGCTCCAAGTACCAGTTAATGCTGCTCAGCAAAGGAATCAATATCAAATTAACAGTATAAATTGTCAGAAAAATTGTGACTGTATTAAGCACACTAATCAATGTAAGCACTCTGCATTATGGCCCAGATCCTGCTTCTGCCGAAGCAAATGGGAGTTTTGCCACCAAATTCACCCGAAACAGTAACAGTCCCATTGTTCGATAAGTCTTCCTTTGAATCGGGTATCAAGAATTTACTGAAAACTCGAAGTATCAGATAAAAAGGCTGGATTTGTCATAGCAGCTGACATCTAAAGCCACTGCTTCTGCGTGAAACCAAACAACTTACAGCATGGGCTGTCATCGCAAGATGTAACCCTTTATCACACTCCGTGTTGCACTTGTAAAGTCAGATCAAAATTCAACACCTAATACAGACGCAAAAGCTGTAAAAAGGATGTGTTTTTAAAAGCCTTGTCCTGAATTAGCTATGCCACCGATAAACTTTGTGTTTATATTTTCCCCAGCCTGAGAGAAGTCTGTCAGTGAAATGCTTCCTCTACAGTGCTCCATTTGGAAGGTAAAAATCACACAGCTGCACTTCAATTCCTAGCAGCAAGTCGTACTCAGGCACAAAAATAAGAGACAGGGCTACTAACACAAAAACTGCCAGAAACGTTTCATCCATACAGTACTTCTGACTGATTTGTATACTGTAAGTTATCCCTGATACAAAACTAGAGAGATTCAAAGAGGAAATTTAATTTCTCTGTAACACCATAAAACTTCCTGGCAAATTCACCTTCAGCCATCCATTCAAAAACTGGGTCCCGGACACTGCCAGTACCAGCCCTTGGTAGCAACCGAACCGCACTGGGATTTCCCTCTGCGAACAGTGTCGACATCAAGCAGCACCTGCATTTCTCCATAGCTGCAAGTACACGACATGTTGGTGTCTGACAGACGCTAATAGATGGATATGGAAAACAAGGAGAAAAAAGCAGTTGTGGAAATCACTTCAGATGTGCTTTACGTGCAGCACCGGCTCCCGGTAGGCCTTTACTAGACTTCGTCTTTGAGAGCAAAACCCTGCCTGCCTGCAAGGTGCTTTTGCACACACTAAGTAAACAAGCCACAAAACCAGATTATTTATTTTTTTCCTCACTTATTAAAACAGTAGTAATCTTAGCTGCTGTCACAATGCTGGACAGAAAACGCTCGGATATACGGAATTTATCAGTGGCTGGTGCCCTCATACACTGGCACCGCAGGGAAGGCAAACCAAGTGTTCCGCGGCTGAGCAGCCAGTAACTCCACGCTTTGATTAACTTTATGAAGAAATGTCAAGACCCGAATTTCCCTCTATTGCCTTTGAGGAACGTGTGGGAAACCACTGGGGCTTTTCTTGACAAAAATTATAATAAGAGTCATTCTGTATTTCAGCTTTGAGACTCAGACTGATCCTGTATAAAAGCAACTCTGCTTATTTCCAGCACGACTTACACCAAAGATACCGGTAACTTAAAAAAACAAAACAAAACCTTTAATTTTTTCTTCCTTCCCCCCCTCCCTTTTTTTTCCCCTATTTTTCTTTCCCTGCTTACGCGCTTGTGCACCAGAGAAGCCATCTCTGCTCCAGCGTACCCCCTGCTCCCCCAGTTAGGAGCCCTCACCACTCGCGCACAGCAACAGGAAAGAGCCAAAACTTTTCTTCCCCCCCTCCCTTAAGAATAACATATATATATATATGTATATAGTATATTTAAGGAAAGGCGACAGGCAGC
>NW_010525474.1:43721-43926 GCF_000687285.1 Phaethon lepturus | reverse complement strand
CTGGAGAAACTGACAGCTTGTGGCTTAGACAAGTGTACACTTTACTGAGTAAAGAACAGGCTGGATGGCCGAGTCCAGAGAGTTGTGGTGAATGGTGTTAAATCCGACTGGCAGCCTGTCACAAGCGGTGTTCCCCAGGGCTCGGTTCTGGGGCTGGTCTTATTCAATATCTTTATTGATGATCTGGATGAGGGGATCGAGTGCT
>NW_010525474.1:18132-43536 GCF_000687285.1 Phaethon lepturus | reverse complement strand
GGCCACAACAACCCCATGCAATGCTACAGGCTTGGGGAGGAGTGGCTGGAGAGCTGCCCGGTGGAAAAGGACCTGGAGATGCTGGTTGACAGCCGACTGAACATGAGCCAGCAGTGTGCCCAGGTGGCCAAGAAGGCCAACAGTGTCCTGCCCTGGATCAGAAATGGTGTGGCCAGGAGGAGTGGGGAAGTGATTGTGCCCCTGTACTCGGCACTGGTGAGGCCGCACCTTGAATCCTGTGTTGAGTTTTGGGCCCCTCACTCCAGGAAGGACGTTGTGTCCAAAGAAGTGCAGCGAAACTGGTGAGGGGTCTGGAGCACAAGTCTTATGAGGGGCAGCTGAGGGAAATGGGGTTGTTCAGTCTGGAGAAGTGGTTGAGGGGAAACCTTATCATTCTCTACAACTACCTGAAAGGGGGTTGTGGTGACGAGGGTGTTGGTCTCTTCTCCCAACTAACTAGTGATAGGACGAGAGGAAATGGTCTCAAGTTGTGCCAGGGGAGGTTTAGATTGGATATTAGGAAAAATTTCTTTACTAAGGCAGTGGTCAAACATTGGAACAGGCTTCCCAGGGAGGTGGTGGAGTCGCCATCTCTGGAAGTATTCAAAAAAGGTGTGAGTGTGGCACTTCAGGACATGGTTTAGCGGGCATGGTGGCATTGGGTTAATGGTTGGACTTGATGATCTTGAAGGTCCTTTCCAACCTTAGTGATTCTGTGATTCTGTCATTCTGAAATTCTTTACACAAAAAATAACTCATCTTGCTGTACATAGGTGTTATACATGTTTTATATGTTCTACAGTTTTCCAAATATATTTATATGATTTATTTAAAACACAGAGCCATACAGTGGAAAATACATATATAGTTATTAGGTCAGCTATAACTGTTTGTAGCATAGATGTGTAGCTGATGTGAGATGTGATAAATCACACAGCTTCTGAATCAAACTCATGCTTCTGGCTTTTAAATTTTCTTACATTCAGGAAATATCCAGTGCTTTAAAAAAATATGAGATATTTTAGCCTCTGTCTCATGTCTGTAGTCAGAAAGAGGAATACAGTCCTCTGAACCAGAGATCGGCAATTGATGAAAACCGTTCCGGTCTGCAGAGGCTGAAACATTCCTCCATGAAAAAGATGTAAAATTTTCCTCATTTAAAGAGAAGCATCCCGATGTATGAGAACACGTTGTATGACGTGTAGAGGGAAGGAATATGAAATACTGAGGGAATGTATGGGTAATACAAGTTATGAGCTAAAGACAGAAAAAGAAGAAGGAATGCATCACGATGGTTTACAAACATAAGGTTGGCCATCTTTAAAGGAGGGTGGATCCTGAAGGTTGATAGAACTCGATGTATTGGACAAATAGGCTATTCATATTGTACTACATTGAACATTGGAGATCAGTCAACCTTAATTTTTGCCCAGGAAAGTTAATATTTGTAGGAGAAGAGTACACACAGAATTATGGTTTCTAATGACTAATGAGCTTGAGGCTGCTGTAACCATATCCATTTGAGGAAGTCTGATATTACTTCAGTTTTGATCTCTCCAATACTACAAAAACAAATCCATTCTTCTTATGAAAATGTCAGGTTTCTCTACTTTTTCTTAAATTTAAAAAGTAAGTTGGGAAAAAAAAATGTAGACACAAAAACTCTGAATGCATGAGTAGAACATTCCCTATTTGAGTAACAGAAAAAGGGTAGTAACAGAAAAATGTCTGAATCACTTTTTGCCATTTTTTTGAAAATAAAACTTGAAAGATTAAAGTTGTGTTTGCTGCCCTTGTTGAACAATTTTTCTGCCTATTTTAATCTACTGTCTAGGATCATTATTCCTTTTTGTTTCTAGGAAATTCCTTCTGCATGTGGTTAGTTTGAAGTGTTGTATCCTATTCTTGCAGAAAAAATTCACATAGCTAAAGCATTAAGTAAGGTTTATGTTTCACTTAATTGCTGAACGTTCTAGCTGCTAGAACATGAAGGTAGGATTGATCCATACAATAATTACAAATAAATACTTCCTCATTTTTTAGGGCTAATAAGACCAAGAATTTTCCCTACTAATATATTTATTTAGAAGCATGTTGCATTTCCTTGCTCCCTTTAATATAGCATAACTGAAAACTGCTCCTCAGTCCTCCCTTCTTTTACCTTTATTTTTCTGACTATCCCATTTACTTTGCAGCTAGGGGATTTATTTTAAAAATTAACCAAATAACAAATAAAATAAAGTTAAAAAGACAATTCTCAGATGCCATGTACTTACAGATCTTGTTCATGAAACAGCTTTACAAATGTTAGCAGTAGCAGAAGGGAGGTAGCAGGTTAAGAGGAATTTCCCTTTACCTTCATTTTTATAAGGTTAAAGTGGGAATGGAATCACAAGTAATGGATCTGGATTCATACAAATAGTAACCAGTAGCTAAATGCTTATCTGTTTTAATGGCAGTCCATTTATTTAATATAATTTTAGGCTCCCATTTTGAAAATTTAATTTGAATTAAACATATCTTCTAATACTCCTATGAACTGTGAAAGTATTGTACCATTTTTCACTGGTATAAGTGATCTACATGAGACATGACTGCCTAAAGATTTCATAGTCTGACCTGAAAATAAAACTAAATAACATAAAACCAGTGGGGAAAACTACAGTGAATACCACAGCAACTTCCATGACAAGGTAGAAAATAATGGGATGTGAGAGATAGAGCTGATAGCCTGTTTTTCTCAATGTATATTTCTACACGTGGGCCCAGCATTGTTATTTATTTATGCATATTACATCAAGATAACTGAACTGAGCTACAGAAAGGATACAATTTCAAACAAAAAAAATAGGTATTATTTTAAGCAATATATAAATTATTCAGTTCAGTTCGAGATTAAAAAAAACCTTAGAAAAAGGAAAAATTTTTAGAAAATTATTTATAACGCAACAGGAGTTAGGGCAGACATTCCAAAATACAGTAAGACAAGGATTAGCATTTAATTAATAAAAATAATAGCTGTTGAATATAGAAGCATAACTATACATCTGCAATGAAAGAACTAAACCAGAAAATAACCAAAACATTTGACTACATTAACTTTGAATAGATTTTAGGTTTGATAAACTGATTACTCTCTGTGTTGCATGAATAGTTTTCTCAAAATACCTGTGACCATAGGAACAAATTCAATTTTTGAATTTGAATAAATACTTCCGAGAAATTAAAAAAGATCAAAACTGTCTAGTCTCTTATGAGCCTTTGTGTCTATAAATACTGTAATTTTTTTGTCAGAAATGTACTTTGCACATGGTGATGCTGCAACATAAATTGAAAAGCATTACCCTCTCAGGAACTTGGAAAAATCTTGGCTGTAAATCTCAGATTACTTTAAACAGAAAGATACCCAGCTCAGCTACATTTACTGCAAGACTCAATGCAGTATGCATATCCAATGACACTAACAACACTGAATTTCAAATACATAATTAAGCAGGAATTTCCCCACAAGTATAGAAATTTTCCTAACACATAGTGGAGTGGAAGGTAGTATACACCTTTGAATAACATGCCTTTTGAGTAACAGTTTAATGTTTAAAATATCTGCTCAAGAAGAGTAACTCCTGATTTCTAAATCCTTCTCAGTTTGATGGCTCAGACCAACAACTCCTACTTTCTGAGGGGATTTTCCTGAAAATCATTTCTGGGGTTTCCTCTCAGGAGGAGAGCTTGGAACTTTGCTTTCCATTTTTGAAGCAAGTGCTACAATCACTAAACTATATTTATATACTAAACATACAAAAGCATGTAACATTTCAAAAGAGAGAGAGGGGTGGCAAATGAGAAAATGAACAAGCAGAATTAACATATTTAGGCAAGAAATCTCACTTTTGTGAATCCTATTCTGACTGCCAGAATTATAAATATTAGGCACTGGACTACCATAGTTAGCGTAACATCTTATGCATCAAGATGAGAATCTACTTTCTGCAGTTTAACAAGGAACCAAACAGCCACTTCAGTTTTGTGAAATGTTGGCCTTACGGTTACCACTACAAAACTCTAAACTTGAATTGTTCTGTATCTTCCATTCTTCTTTCAGCCTTCTTTGCCTATCAACTCATCTACCATGACCGCGATGTACATTCTTTCTGATATAAAAGGATGTTCCAGTATCTTTTTGACAAAAGTATCCTTTCTGAATCTGTCAAGTTCACACTGTTCTATGTTTGTCTCTGGTGTTTCTGTAAATACATAGCCTTTCATCTTTTATAATCCAGTAACTGTTTCCACAGAAAGGAATGAGTCTAATACTATACTTGAAATAAAATGGTTCACATACTAAAGAAGTCCTAGTAGCTTTGATACTGGCCACGTTAGTTCACAGCCTAAGAGAAATCCACACATAATAATATAAAAATAGACAATTGCTCTAATTTGACAGAACAAATGAAACAAGCACAGTCAAAAGGGACAAAAATTGGGGAACTTACACTTAATATTCTTGTAAATTACTTCAAAATATTTGATTTTGTGAGTTTTTTGGCTAAATCTGCATTGGTTTACTTAGGAACAACTTTTTCTAAAGTGAATAGACATACTGACCTGGATGAGATAGGAAGTCGGTACTTCAGATTAACTATCTAAATATTTACATGTTTTAAAACAAAAATGTTATTTTCAAGAGGACTAAAAATACCTAGTGAATACTGATTTTTTCATACTCCAGGGCAAAATTACTAAGATACAGTTTAAAAACAATTCAAATTTCTAATTATATATTTAGTTAATTAAATGGACAATAGTTCTCATTTAAACATTATATAAAAGTTAATTTATTTTTAAGCAGAATTTTCTAAGAATGTGGTTTCTATCTTTTTGCTTGTATTTGATCATTGCGTTGTTCTTTTTCCACAAACCTAGCTGAACTTAGAGAAGTGTTTCAGCATCAGCTTTCATTAGCATACTTAAGCTACTCAGCTGTGAATGTCTAGAATAAAAGAAATGTACACATATTTTAGCCTAATGCTTAAATCAGAGGAAGCAGTTTTATTTCCAACCTATTCCACCAAAAAGAAAGCTTAGTTTACAGTAGAGCTTTAAGTACATAAAGTTGTATATATATATGTTTATAAACTTGAAGTAGTATAATTAATATTACCAGAGTGTGATTTTTCACAGTTTGGACTAACTGTTAAGGAGTTTACTTAAGAAGTTCTCATCTAATGCTAATGGAGAGAGGCAACATTCTAAAAAAAAATGCCTGTTAAGCAGCATGAAAATAATTCTTTTATTGATGGTTTAGACTTACCTCATTTTCAACTGAAAACTTCTTTTTCATGTGACTTACATTATGCAAAAAATGAACAGGAAAATTACACTTAATAAGTTCTTCGTCTCTCCCCCATTTGCTTTTTTCAAGGAAGTATGTGCTGTACTTTGTCTATAACTGACCAAATTCACCTGTTGCTGACTTTTTTACAGAAACCCATACTTTAGTCAGGCTTACAAGACTAATTCAGGACAGATGGATTTAAGGTCTATAGTTAGCCTCTTTACAGCATAGATGAATTTGATCATCAAGCACTGCCCATAGTGTCTGTTCCTGACTTATGTCAGGAATTTACTTAATCTAAATCTCATCACAGGCTTAGGTCAAGTATCTTAGCTTGTGGTTCCATCCTTGTGGGTCTAACTCTGGTGGCACAGGGCAGAGGCACAGAGCAGTAGGCCAAGCTCTGGCTGAAATTCTTGTTTGATCCTGGATGATAAACTGGCATGTGAAGCAGAGGTAAAGTCTGATTGATGTCTCATAAGATACAGAAAAGATATACCCAAACATAGCCATTCAAAGCCAGTTTTGTACCACCAACATTCAGCCTTCTGACTGACATGCCCAGGTTAATGTCATTGTCTTGCTAGACTGCCTTGATAGTTATAGGGCAGATAGCAGGGCAAGGCACACCTTCAGGGTCCTTTCCATGTGTCAGCTGAACCAGATGCTTATCTGAAAACAATTACAAAAAGCACCAAAGCATCTGCATTCCTAATTTGGACATATCAGGGTAAAAATAAAGTATCATAGTTCTGATGCATGACAGGTAGTCAATGTTTTTGCATTGCACATACCAAAATTTATCTTAAATAAATTTCATACTTTGTAATGGACTTTTTCTTATTTATTATCCATTTCATTCTTAAAAAACAGTATAGTAAAAATCCAGCATAATCACATTTAAAACAACACTTCAGGAAGCTATTCTTCCTAAAATGTAATATTGAACTACAACAGATTCATATTTCATTTGTGTATGAACACTTGGTTATGTGTCTTGCAGATGTTTTTTTGTCAAAAAAATGTTTCCTAGCAAAATAAAGAAGATAAGTAACATTTAAATGTCTACTAAAACCTTCAGTTCAGCTTTCAATGATCATAATACAAAAAACACCCATGTGAAAATAAAATAAGTATTTAATTTTGGTTACACAGAAACAAGAGCAATATTTCAATAATAAGAGAACAGTAACAACAATAAAAATTTAAAAGACCTTTTCATTATAGTAATAGCATATTGCAAATAATTTCACCTACACAAGAAAAAAAAAAAAAGATATTATCTTGACAGAAAAAGAAAAATCCAAGAAAAAGTAATGATATTTGTTCACTACTCTGTTTTCCTATCTCTTATTAATTTCTTTCTTTTCTAACACTTATTACAATAAGGCATGGATGCTAAAAAAGGGTTTGTTTCAGCCACTTGTTTGGAGTTTTTCCACTTTGTTTCTTCCCCTTAACAAAACATACAAAGTTTGATCCCTATGAAATTGATATGATTGACTTACAAGCATAAAAATGTTTTGGAATTTGATTTTAAAATGGATTTTGAGATAAAACAAATATTGCATTTCTCTGTTTTACAATTTATTTCCTTTTCTGGAAAGTGTCATTTTTCTGGATTTAATCTGTTACTTATTCTTTAAAAACAAACCAAGTTCTTATTTTCTTCACTTTAAGATCAAATGGAGCTATTATAGCTGAAGAGCACTTACTTAAAGAAAGTTTTTGGTTGCTAACAAATTTAAGGCCCTTTCAATTTGCTGTAATAGCTTCCTCTGTGTGAAGTAGCTTATTAGTATTTACATTAAGTGCTGTGTTTCTGTTGCCAAAACAACTCACATAATAATTTTCTTTCTGCTCAGTTAAAATTTTTGCTTTGTTCAGAAATAGGTCCAACCTGAGGAAAAAGAAAATTGTTTTTTAAATCTTTTTATTCTCAAATCAGAAGGAAAAAAAACTTATATATAATAATCTACATATTCGTAAGGTATATAGGTCCATATAACTGAATTTATAGAGATTCCTCTCAAGAAAACGAAACAAACTTTTAAGTATTAATTTTGGTTTCCTTGTCTTTTTTCTTCTTTTCCTGTCTCTGCTTGGACTCTCTAAAGTCTAAGCATTGTCTAGCTGAAGCCCATGCTCAGACAGCATGTTGTGTAATAATGGTCACATGAGGGTAAGGTTAAGTTCATAATTTCTGAGAAGGTTTCATGCTAAATCTTAAGTGAACAATGCAAAAAAAATGTTCTTGAGTAGGACATGATAGATATACAAAAAACGTTTTTTAATTTACAAGTCTTCTGCTTTCCCTCTTGCATGTTAGACCTGAGTCATATGAATAAATATGAACAAAAAACATTTATCCTTCCAAAATCCGTACCTTTTATACACCTAAGAATGGGTGATCATGACAGAAGGTAGACAACATTTCTCCTTGTCCCGACACAATGTCGGGAAAGGTTTCGATATGATTCCAAGAGCGAGATTAAGACACAAATGAGGTCAAATGCCATATACCCAAGACAGCTTTCATTATCAAAAGTAAAGAATTAGTAGCGATAGGAAAGAATGGAATAAAAAAAGACAGAAATCAAGCAAGCATTCGGGATAGAGTTGCAAGGATAGTCACCACCATGGATCCGTGGCATCCTGGGGTCCAAGTCTCTCGATGTTTTTGGTGGTGAGAGATCGTGTTGGGAGGTGGCGGCATACACACGGGCTTTTCTTGGCAGTCCCTTTTACTCTCATTCAAGGCCTGCAATTTTGCATATCTTTGCATTCCTGATCAACACGTGGCTCAGGGGCTGGTGCCGTCGTCAGAATTTTGGGTTTTTTGACCACGGGACGGCTCCAGTCCCGCTCTTCACATGACTATCTCATGTCTTGTAGCCGTTATCTTGGCAGGGTGTTTTTCATCAACCGGAGATCTCCATGGCCATGTAGCCAACCTTATCTTGGATAAACAATCTTTGAGACAAATGTTTTACGATTCAATCTCTCACATCCTGTCTTAACCATTTACTTTTAATACTGAACAACCTCATTTAGAGACTAGAACAGAAATATCTTTTTATGGATAAAAAGGTGGATCTGTGAGATTTGGTGGTTTGCTTTTTTTTTGGTTTTGTTTGTTTTTTTGTTTTTTGTCTTTTGTCTTTTAAAGCAATGTATAATATGTATATAAATACCTACTAATAGTTGATGAGCTTGAAACAGTTTGATCTTTGGAGAAAAATAAAAGTAGTTTTTTTAAGACTTCCCTGTTCTGTAGTTCCCTGTCAGAGCTATAAGAAGTGTAAGTTAGTAAATAAGATGCATTTCACTTTCCTGTTGCAGATAAGGACTGAAAAACAAACACTGCAAAGAGAAAACACTAAATTCAATCCCACTGTATTGTAATTCTTGTTTTTATATTGAAGAAAGAAAAAAGAGAACAAAACTTCAGCCTTTGTATAACCTTAAAGACTAAGTAGAAACACAGGAGAATTGTTAGAAAATTAGATTGGTTTGATAACTGGCACTTTATTATATGTACCTAAATACACATACACAAGGAAACATATGGGACCTGCAGAAAATCTGGGCATTCAACCAAGTTTGTGTAAATAATGTTTGATTACCTAGAAAGGATAAGACATATTTATGAGGTGAGGAAGGGAAAGAAAGAAAGAAAGAAAGAGGTGAAAGATAGATGTCTAACTACTTTACCTAGAAATGGCTCACACATGTAAAAGACCGGACAACAGAGGAATCTATTCTGTAGTGAGAGTTTCAAAACCAAACAAAATTAGACTATCACTAGGCCATTATGCTTAATTTAGTTAGGTAGGAGATGGAAACACTACCATGCCAACTTCATTATCTTTTTCATTCATGGCATTAGAGTCTCAGGAAATGCTATTATAATCATATCATAAAAAATATGTATACTTTCTAAGGCACCAGCAAAGAAGACACTGATTCAGCTCCAGATCTATACATCCAAATGTATGTTTCTACAGTTCAGACATGAGCAAGATGCTAAAGTTCCCTTTCACAGTCACTGGTGCTCTAATCAACAGAGTCAGTGGCGTCTGGAGAACTATTCAGTTGACTAAGTGTCAATTTTAGACTAAAATGGAGCATTTTTAAGACTATCCCACACCCCAGCCTTCGAGAGTTGAACACCATGTTGCAAAGAGATGATAAAAATCTCCTCAATTCAAAGAACCAAAAACAAATAAAAGGCAAAGATGTGATGAATAACCTAAATCATAATACAGGTATGCTCTTCAGAGCAATAGAAAACATGACTGTATATCCCAACAACCATTTGTTGACTTAACTAGCCAAAACCAATAAAGCTTTATCTACGCAACATGGTAAGCCTTTAACATTTGTTTTAGAACATGCTTTGCCTTGTAGCTTTGCCTTCTAGCTCTGCCTTGTAGAAATATCAGTAAATTGGGGTAGCTGTATAAGTGTATGCCAGAGAACATAAATAGGATAGTTAATATATATGAAGTACCTCTGTTTGACTTGGGATTTTAAGAGTGGAATAAGAAATAGCTGAATGACTTGAAAATCTCCCTACAATATTTAAAACAGGTCACCTGAGAAATCATTCTGAGCATATAAAAATATAAAAATCATACAACTAAATAAATATAAATTTGATTTTGTGCCATGGCAGCTCCTTCATGGTTTTTGAATTATTTGTGTTTCATCATAAAAATGAAGATAATGCCTAGAGAGGTGGTAGATGTCCCATCCCTGGAAACATTCTGATTCTGTGATCATCCCTTGTGGTAAGTCTCCTTATCTTTTGTTCTCTGAACACTTCCTTGTTTTGCTTTGTATTTATCAAGGACAATCATGACCATGGAGATTAACAGTGGTTATTTTGTAACTGTTATATTTCTTGCAAACTTACACATCAATAACTTGTTCCTTGGCTTGCACTGAAATAAAAGGAGATCTAAGAATTACTCAAAAGAGAACACAGTAGATTTTCTCAGTGTTAAATAGTTAGGAAGTGTGTTAAGAACAGTTTTATAAATAACAGTCTTTTAATAGCCTGAACATAAAAAGTAGTCATAAAAAAACATAAATAAAATTATAGTAAATAAATAAATTTAAATTAGCAATCAAGTACATAGCAATAAAGTTTAGAGGTTCAAAGATGATCTATAATTTGACTACAACTTGTGAGGAACATAAAATCAACAGAAAAATGTAAGTAAGAGGAAGATAAAAGAAACTACAGGTACCTTAATTAACCAGTATGTATAAAAACGTATAGGTGATACAGGAAAGATCATTGAATCGGCTTTATGTTCTGAACCTTAAAACATAAACACTTCTTTATGACGGAATAGTAGGATAGCAGCATAGACCTGAATAAGGAAGCAAGAAAGCTACATAAATTAGATTGTAAGATGTCTTGGTGAAATTCCAGTATGTAAAGGCCAAACTAAAATAATCTTTGAACCACCAGTGATAATTGTTCAGCTATTGCTGATGTTACAGGTTTAGAAAGAGAAGTGTTGGACATATGAGTAAAAGTGAGAAAAAGAGGGCTCTGGTATTAATTAATAACAAGTTACATTAGCTTCAACATTGC
Source organism: Phaethon lepturus (assembly GCF_000687285.1). Taxonomy (NCBI): domain Eukaryota; kingdom Metazoa; phylum Chordata; class Aves; order Phaethontiformes; family Phaethontidae; genus Phaethon; species Phaethon lepturus. The sequence goes on along the minus strand of NW_010525474.1, from coordinate 32,593 downwards.
AGAAAATAAGAAAAACCCTGTGAATATTCAGTTAAATATCTAAAAATAAAAATATAGAGAGGATAAATATAGAGTTGTCGGGAGTCATCAAGTATGGATTTGTCAAGAATTGACCGTGTCAAACTAATTTAATTGAGTCCTTTCATAGAAAACCTGGCAGAGCTCATAGAAGAAATAATAAAACTGATTCACTTTGACTGTAATGGAATTTTACTTCCAAATGACATTTTAATAAAAAACCCTGATGAAGTAGATGAAATAACCAAAAGGTGGGTGTATAATCAACTGAACAATTTTATCTGAAGTGTAGTTATGCTATCAGACTGCATTTCTAGTGGGAATTCACTGGGATCTATGTTGGAACTTGTTCTGTACAACTTTCAGCTGTAGTTTGAATAGAATTAGAGAGTGCACTTAAAAATTCCCAAATTACATGAAGCAGTAGGGAGTGCAAGCACTCTGGAGTGTAGTTTTAGAATTCAAAATTATCTTAGTAATAATATGGAGAAGTAGTATGAAATCAATAAGGTGAAATCTAAAAGGAATGAGAGCAGAGGGAAGGGAAAGGAAGGGAAGGGAAGGGAAGGCAAGGCAAGGCAAGGCAAGGCAAGGCAAGGCAAGGCAAGGCAAGGCAAGGCAAGGCAAGGGATTTCAGTTGGAAAGGAATATAAAATGGTCATCTAGTCCAACTGTCTGACCAATTCAGGGCTGATCAAAAGTTAAAACATGTTATTAAGGGCATTGTTCAAATGTCTCTTCAATACTGACAGGCCTGGGGGCATTGACCACCTCCCTAGGAAGCCTGTTCCAGTGTTTGATGACCCTCTCAGTACAGAAATGTTTCCTAATATCCAGTCTGAATGTTTCCTAATGTCTAGTTTGAACCTCCTCTGGTGCAGCTTTGAATCATTCCCATATGTGCTATCACTGGATCCCAGGGAGAAGATCCCATTCCACTTCACCTCCTCAGGGAGCTGTAGAGAGCAATGAGGGCTCCCCTCATCTTCCTTTTCTCCAAGCTAGACAAACCTGAAGTCCTTAGCCACTCGTCATAGGACATGCCTTCAAGCCCTTTCACTAGCTTTGTGGCCCTCCTCTGGACTCACTTAAGGACCTTTACATCCTTCTTAAATTGTGGAGCCCATAGTTGCCCACAGTACTTAAGGTGAGGCCGCACCAACGCTAAATACAACAGGATAATCACCAATTTTGACAGGCTGGTTATACTGTGTTTGATGCACTCCCGGATGAAGTTTGCAATATATGTTCCTATTATTCATTTGATGGGCTGACATTTTTTACATTAGAAAACTAAATGTCAATAACTTTCTGAGAATTATTGTAATCCAAACTTCATAGATTGTTGAAACTTTATTAGAAAAATTATTACAAAGTAACATGTGTTGCAGGATTTTGCAATCAAGAAGGTTCTGCTAAATGTTCTGCTAACCATTCCAGTGATAGCAAATTAAAATATCAATATATCACCAAAAGATTAATGATACAAAAGAAATATAAAAATTGATATTGTATAACATGGGGAGAGAAAATCTACCTGACTGTCAGTAACACTGCTGAGAATCTGCCTGGCAATTATAGGGTATGCTACTCCATACCAATTATTCAAAGCTTTCCTTACCCTGTCAAATATTTAGAGAATATTTGAACTCCATTAGCATTCTCTGAAATGCCTCTGAAAGAATTACTAACATACTCTTTTGCAAATTTTGCAAAATTTTGCATGTAGTCAGCATTAAATTAGTAAAACTCAATGGTATATAGGAAGCTCACCTATATGTTCCAATTGTCCTTTTCACACTAAACTCCAAGAATCTATAAAGTCTATATATTACAGGCTACAACTACCATTACTTTAATTCAAATGAACTGTACCATTCAGAACAGTGGACTATATAAATGTATGAAAAATACTTGCACAAACTTTGCAAGACAAGATCTTGTTGCTTGGACATTCATACATTCATTACTAGAAACTTACTTTTTTATTTTAGTAGGGTTTTTTTCAGGAATTTGATCCTGTGGTCTTTACTGACAAGAATGAAACTTTGTGCATAAAATGTTCAGTATAATTGACTTTTCATTGTCTCAGGATACAGAGCTTAGTACAGTAAGCATTCAGAAATGTGGAGCTCCTGTGTTTGATAAAGTTACGAGTCCTGATACTTCCTGAACTTCCTAGCATACTCATATTCTTGAAATTCTTTGATTTCAGTTCCCATACTTAGTTTTAGAAAAACACTTCCCTTTAGTGTGAGTTAACACCCTATTTTTAAGCACCCTATTCCACCAAACTCACTGCATGCCAGAATCTCCAAACAATGTGACTAAATCTTACAAGATACTTTTCTGATTTACCTGTCTATCCACATGGTTCCATTTTAGTTATCCACACATGATCAGAAGCCCAGAGTTTCAGAAGAACTTGTATTTGCTACTTGCCCAGTTTTGGGTGAGGGATGCATGCGTATAGATAGGAGAAAGGAAAAAAAAAAAAGAAAAAAAAACAAGAAAAAAAGAAGCAAGAAACTAGAAGGATAACAAACTCAACAGGAATGGGGAAGAAGAAGGGAGGGTGTGAGATACTCCAGTTCTGTCACTGGAATATTTTTGTCTTACATTAGAAAAACTTTATGTTATGGAAATTACACATGCCAGCCACCATAACAGGGTTTGACTCTAGGTTTCTGCTGAATCAATAAGCTGAAAGATTCCTCTATAAAAGTACTTTTTATTTATTAACAGCAATACAGCTTGAACTGAGTGCCTCGAAAGAGGGACCCTGAATAAAGAAATCCCTGTGCAAGTATATCTTTAAAAGCTAAGATTCCCCACCACTCACATGACAGTTTGGACCAATAGTAATATAAGGGTCTGGGGTCTTCCTGTTCTTCATTGGGTCCTTTCATTGTCTCTAGGGAGGCAGTTTCCTATCTTATCTCTACGGTTGCAGCTTCTGCTGACAATTGTAGCTTCCTTACCTTCCAGCTTGAATTGGCTCTGAGACCGTCTTTTACTTAACTAGGTAAAAGTTCAACGTATCTAGGTGAAAGTTCACAGCTTGCGGCCAAAGGTTTCACCAAATATAGCTCCAAATGGTAAGCATGTTGTGCTAAGCAAGTGCTAAGTATAAGTAGTATAAGAAATCACACAACAGTTAGATGAAAGAAGCAAGGACCAAACTTCAGACTGTTTGTTTTCTTAGATAAGCAAAACATTTATGTTATGATTAGAATTTCTATTATTGTTCTTCTACAATAATTTTCCATCATTTTTCTCCTCAGTCTGGAGAAGAGGAGGCTGAGGGGAGACCTTATCGCTCTCTACAACTACCTGAAAGGGGATTGTGGCAACGTGGGTGTTGGTCTCTTCTCCCAAGTAACTAGTGAGAGGATGAGAGAAAATGGCCTCAAGTTGCGCCAGGGGAGATTTAGATTGGGTATTAGGAAAAAAATTCTTTATGGAGAGAGTGGTCAAACATTGACACAGGCTGCCGAGGGAGGTGGTGGAGTCACCATCACTGGAAGTATTCAAAAAACATATGGATGTGGCGCTTCGGGACACGGTTTAGGAGGCATGGTGGTGTTGGGTTAACGGTTGGACTTGATGATCTCGAAAGTCCTTTCCAACATTAATAATTCTATGATTCTGTGATTCTGTGATACAGCTCCTATGAGTTGTATAGTCTTACATACACAGTATTAAAATTTAAAGGTGAATGATGGAAAGTGAACCTGGAGAGAAGGTCCTCTCATGAAACAGGTTCTAATCTGAAAAGGACTATGAAGTTGCAACTTCCACCTCCTGAAAATGTAGTCTGAAAAGAAGCAATTATTATGCATCTAAATAGTTCTATTGAAAAGTTACTAAAAGGAAGAACTCTAACACCATCACCATAATGTCTAAACTAAGAGGACTTGATTCTGGGTGGGTTCATCTGTTGCATCCTATTGGTCATCTCTAAGCATCTTGTTCAAGGAATGAGAAAATTAAGGCAACTCATTTCCTTCCTCTAACTGGGAGGATTTGTATATATATTTAGAATTTTACATCAGTTTCTTTTTGTTTGGAACAGAACATAGTTTCTGAAGCAAATTTCCCACATTTTCTCATTTATCGTGAAATTACTACTATGCTTTGATTCACACTGCAGACTGATCTTGGAGCCTGCAAACTACATTTCTTTCATTTGAAAATAAACTAGGACTAAACTGAATGGACTCCAATCATTCTTTTATTTGGATCAAGCTAGTCTCAGACCCTTTGAAAGGCTTATACTTTACCAATTCACTCCTATCACACTGCACTGTTTTGCATTGTAAACAGAGCCTTAATCTTACTATATATATTTTAACAATCCCCTGCCCACCTTAAAGATACTTGAACTGACTGAAGCAGGCTATTCAGAAAATAATATTTCCATATGAAACATGCTACAGGAAAGATCAATCTACTTTACATTGGGACATTTTGAGGTGCTGCAGTCTTAGGGGCCACAAAAGTACCTAACATGGATATTTAAATTCTTTCACACTTAAAAATGAGCATAGGCATGCTTAAGATTCTTGATGAATTGGGGATCCTACAGCTTAGCACCTCTATTAAATCAATTAAGTTAAATGGAAAAAAAATCCACCCCACCTTCTTTAATATTACAGATTCCAAACCATTTAAATTAATACCAGTTGTCTCTGATACCTTTTACCTAGGTAAGCTGAATAAATTCTGGTTGCGTCAATCCATCACAACAGGTATTTTATGAGATACCCTATAGCCATAATGCAGCAACAGGTTCAATGGCATTTATCACACACTAGGATTAGAAATATATACAGGTCAATTTGATAAGCTGTGAAGTACAGAGAAAAGATGATATTTCCTGAAATTTTTGTAGGTTTTAAAAAGATTAAGGAATCTTGTGTCCATATCTCTATAATTATGAATTCAATTTCCTTACAGTGCTGATAACCTGGTAAAAAGATTGTACTGAGAAGGAGGCCAGAGGCATACATAGGGGCAGAAAATGAATTATACTCACAGCAATTATTGTACATGAGTACATGACAAGAATTTTCAGAAATTACCCATAAATTACCCACTTGAATAATCAATATAAAAGAACCTTTGAACATTTTAAAGACCCAACTGAATAAAGTCCTGAGCAACCTACTCTTATCTCATAGCTGAACTGCTTTGAGCAGGAGGTTGGACTTTGGCTTTCTAAAACCTGAAATACAGAAAGGAAATGCAGAAACTAAGGATCCCTCTATTTGAAATGAAATGAAAGGTCGTAACATTCCATTTACTCCTTACTCCTAGTGCTGTGAAATACCATCTCTCTCTGACATTTAATCCCATATATGGAACTAACTGCACAAAGACATGTCAATGTTAACATTACAAAAAGTGTTTGTTGCACAGCTTTAAGCCAGCTTAGAGTACATTTTTCTTTAGTAAACTGATGGTATGTGAAAGCAGAGAAATAAAGGCAATATTTTTTGTTTGATTGCTTTTCATGTCTATCTCTTGTCTCTTCATAAACTACCGAAGTCCAACAAAATTGTAAAAGTTGCAGTAAGTTGTACACTAATGTTCCATTACTGGCCATACTATGGGCAGGCTCTGTGGTATAAACATACAGTTATACATTGCCCTCACCTGTTCTGAATACTTATAGGTATATAAACATAATGTTTATTTTTAACATTTTATAAGAAAGGAGAAACATTTTATATTGCCAGATAATATTTTTCATTCCTTTCTGAGAAATATGCAGAGGTATTCGGTACATACAGTCCCCATGATGAAACAGTTTCTCATGGTGTGTTTGCTTGAAGGGATACCAAGGGAAGTAGGCAGAACAGAGAGCAGTGTTCGAGAAAAAGTAACAAAAATGATCATCAGAGATCCTTTCTTAAAAAAAAAAAAAAGAGCTTTCATGAATATGAGCTTTATTTTTTCAGTTTTGTTATACACAAAATCCTCATATTAAAAAAAATTGTCAAGTTCACTACATTGGTAGACACTTTTTCCGGTATCCACTTGTTCCAGTAATTATTCATATTTTTACTGAATAAAATGATAATTCTGTTCTGCTCATTAACAGAGGTCGAAGTGGTGCATTCAAGAACTCAGCCGCCTCCTTAGCTACAATTCTTCATTGTTATCTCAATCTTTGTCCGTTTTCAGGAAGTCTCCAAGTAACTATCCAGAACATATCTGCTTTAGAGGTACTTCTTAATGGAATGGGTGCAAGCCAAACAGGGCTCAGGGTCAGAGTTTGGTCCTAGACCATCCTTTATTTAGCGTAATGCTTAGCAAAATGACTTAGCAAAATATTTTAGTATTTTACAGTTCGTTATAATTAATACATTTTTCTTTGATTTTCTTTGTTTTAGGAAGATTTTACATCAGTGCATAACATAAAGAATGGGCTTCTGTATGAAACTGTTAATGTGGTCTAAACTAGGGAAATTATTATTCTCATTAAGACAGATACCTAATAACAAAAGTGAAAAAAAAAATAGTTTAATAAATTTAGAGGTTCGAAGGTTAAAAAGAAAAAAAAAGAAGAAAAATATTGATTCTAACAGAATAAAGAACTAACATAGAAATCTCTATGCTAAAGCAAGACATGGGAGTAAAAAATACAAAATGCCACGAGTCTTTCCCAGTTCTACTATGCTTTAGCAGGATGAAATTTCACTGTAGTTTGCCTATATTAACACTTCATGTGTTTTCCTTCCTTCGCTTCTTCATATTTGTCTGAGCAGCAGAAAGATAAACCACACAGTTTCAAAGCCTCCAATTCCCCCTCCAAAGTGCTTCCAGCACTAGATGTGCACAGTATACAAGGATCCTAATTCTGAGAGCCAACAAGAAGTCCCTAGAGAAGCTGAAAAATAAGATTGGGTTAGACTATGTGTAACATATTCCAGATGCATTCAAATCCATATAAAGATGGATTCCAGTTTTATGTGAGCCAAGAGATTATACATCTTGTTCAGGAATGTGGAAACATGGATTTGAACCTGTTATATTGGCAGAGAATATATAATTTATAAAGTACTACAATACAAGTATTATGTGAAAAATTCAGAATTAAGAGAAATTAAAGAATTTGACTTTGGCTTCTGCAGATGGTTTGAAGGTTAACAGATGACATGGTAATGTACTGGTTTCAGCCAAGGTGAAGTTAATTTGCTTCATAGTAGCTTGTGTGGGGCTATGATTTGGATTTGTGTCCAAAACAGTGCTGATAACACACCCATGTTATTGTTGTGCAGTGCTTACACTGCATCAAGGCCTTTTAGGCTTCTTATACTACCCCACCAGCGAGCAGGCTGGGGGTGCACAAGAAGCTGGGAGGGTACACAGCTGGGACAGCTGACCCAAACTGGCCAAAGGGATATGCCATACCATATGATGTGATGCTCAACATATAAAGCTGGGGAAAGAAGAAGGAAGGCGGGATGTTTGGAGTTACAGAGCTTGTCTTTCCAAGTAACTGTTACGCGTGATGCAGCCCTGCTTCCCTGGAGATGGCTGAACACCTGCCTGCTGATGGGAAGTGGTGAATGAATTCCTTGTTTTGTTTTGCTTGCGTGCACAGCTTTTGCTTTACCTATTAAACTGTCTTTATCTCAAAATCTGAGTTTTCTCACTTTTACCCTTCTCATTCCCATCCCACCAGAGGGGGAGTGAGTGAGTTTTTGTGTGGGACTGAGTTCCCTACCAGTGTTAAGCCACATAACCTATTTACATTAACCACCAGAAAATAATTTCAGTGATTCAAAATTCTTCCCATCTTAGTGAGCAGGATTTCAGAGAAATATAGGTTCCCACAGACAGGAGGCAGAAATCTAAAGCGGCACAGAGGAGCTGCAGCCCTTTTCTACTCAATACATTAAAAAATTAAGCAGTTGGGATCTTACCTTCTGAAGGTAAGTAGTTAACTTTTTGGCTTTTTTCAAGATCTATTTGGAAATCTAGATCCTGCCAAGTGACACATAGAGATGCAATAAAGGCTGCCATCCTTTGAATAGAATTGTGGGAAGTAAAGACAAGGTGTTAAGAAATGTGAAGCAAGCTAACCAAGTAACTGATATGAATTTGACTTTGAACATAATGAAAACTACTGAAATGTTTCAAACTGTATGGGGAGGGAGGTGGGCAGAATGACAGATAAGAGAAATTATTTTAGCAGCAGCTTTTTGGACTGCAAAATTTGGGGACTACATTTGAAGAAAGAAAAAAACCTTAAAAATATATATAACTTTTTTTATAAATACAAGAATATGTATTATAAAATGAAGATATATCTATGAACAGAAAAAAGTACAATGATGTTTAGATTGCTATTGTGCACAGGTCATTCCTTCTCTCACTGACCAATATTGCCTTATAGTTTCTGAGTATTCCCTTGTCTGATTGAGTGCATCTGTTATCTCCTGTACTATATTTAACTTGTAAATGTCATGAGACAGGGATCATTCATCTGTTTTCTCCTCGCATGACTGCAAGATTCACTGCAAGATCCTGATACAAGATTGGGGTTTTTTAGTGTTATAATAATACTCAAACTGATAGATTGTCAAGAACAAATCAAGCCAAACAATTTTAAATTCTTTCTTCAACACAATTTCTGGTATAGTGGATAAGAGGAAAAAGAGAAAGGTAACATCATGTATTTTTAAAACTATATCATATGTAAGAGAGAAGACTTAAACTTTCATCTGAAATTTTACTTTCAGTTTTTAAATAAATTCTAGAAGAGATGATTGTATACAAATGTATACTTACCAAATGTAGAAGTGATGAAGTATAGGGAATTATTGAAAGTGATGCTTTAAAGGGATGATTAAGGAAAGACTTAACACTTTTCTTTTGACTACAATTATTTATCTTTATGCAGGAATGGATAGGACAGTAAATAATGTGTGTAATTATCAGGGGGTTGGAAACTGAACAGTTAGAATACCTTCTAAGCATGGGAATTTTTGAGTTTTCCTTACTTTGAGTATCATTGTTGCTGTATTTAAGGGGAGGGTAATGAATACCTGTCAAGACACTTGAAGTATACTTATGTGTCTCAGAAATGGAAGAAACCCCTAACACTTAGGACATTTGCAAACTTCTTTGGTTTTCTTTGTTTCTTTGGGGTTTTTGTTTGGTTTGGTTTTTTGGTTTTTTTTTTTTTTAATAACTGAATGCTCATCTTTGGAATTAAGAAAAAAATAAGACAAAAAATCTTTTGAATATGAATATTTTTGAATTTTGAATATTAAAAACTTGAATATAAATAGCTGTTAAGTGATTACATAAATAACAAATAAAGAACTTCTTTAGAAAACTACAACACCTTATTACGCTATTAAATGTGGACACATGATTCAGGAACCTCCTGACCTCCAAAAGTGTGCATGATTGGAAGGGTATTCTAATACACTACATATGTATGTTTGTTCTGCTCATGTAGCATCTATTACTTCTCTCTCTTAAAGATAGGACAATGAAACATATTGACCTTTGGTCTGGCTAGACCTATTGTTTTTATGTTGCTAAGGAAAATGTTAAATAAAACCTTGAAGACATAAAAAATAAATTAACTGCTAGATGAGATTATCATATTTCCATTGTTTCCAGCAGCTGGTAGTTCAAGTATTCTTTATAAACCGGCATTTTTTTTTCTCACAGACTGATATTTCTGGTATTCCTTATTTTCTTTTGTGGTTTTCAGAACCCAAAAACAATAAAGATACATAAAGGTCCCAGTGAAAACATGAATGGATTTCAGAACTATCTTCTATAATAGCAGAACTGAATCACTGTGTGAAAAACAGCAAATACACCACCAGCAAAATGAGGAGGTTTATCATTCCACAGTGTTCTACAGCCCCCTAACAAATCAAAAGCATGTGTCTGGATACCATAGTAAAAAGTAGACTTCACATTTCAATACAGTGTCTGTGGCTTTGACTTGCTTGATTCCTCACTTGATTCAGGTTTTCATTTGTTTTCTTATGAAGAAATAAGCATGTTCATATATGGGTTTTGCTCCTTATTTCTTTGTATTTCAAGGGTGAGTCTATAAAACAAACAAGTAAACCATATCCAGTCCCCACAAACCATTGACAAGGAATACCAAACAAAAAAAAAACAAAAACAAAAACAAAACAAAACAGCTGAACACACATTACCAAATACAGGTATTTAAGGAACCGACAAGGAAAGGTGCTTTGTCAAACAAGGTGTTTATGAACAAGGAAGAAGTGGTCATGGATGTGAAAGTCAGAGGCAGCCTTGGCTGCAGTGACCAAGAGATGGTGGAGTTTGAGATACTAAGAGGAGAGAACAGGGCAAAAAGTAGGAACACAGCCTGAGATTTCAGGACAACAGGCTTCGATCTCTTCAGAAATCTGCTTAGGATCATACCCCATGGAATTCATCCCTGGAGAGAAAGAGTGGTCCAGGACAGCTGGATGATATTCAAGGATCATCTCCTCCAAGCTCAAGAAAGGTTCATCCTGACAAGTAATATATCAAGCAAAGGTGGCAGGAACTCCTAACCGAAGTCAGACATAAAAAAGTATGCAATAGGTGGAAGCAAGGGCAAGTGAGCCAGAAGAAGTTTAAAGTTACTGTCTGATCTTACTGGGATAAGATGAAAGAAAACCAACGGTGACCAGCAGACGAATCTGGCAAGGTACATGAAAGCAACAACAAAGGATTCTACAAGTACATAAAGAGCAAAGACAAGACTAGGGAATATATGGGCCTGATAATGAATAGGACAGGGGACCTGTTGAAAAACTATATGCAGAAAGCCAAGGTGCTCAATTCCTTCTTTGTGTCAGTCTTTAGCACTAAAAATGGCCTTCAGGAATCCAAGGCCCTCAGATCAAAGGGAAAGTCTGGAACAAGGAAAACTTACCCTCCATGGACAAGAACTAGGTGAGGGATCACTTCAGCAAACTTGACACACATAAGTCCATAGGGTCTGACAGATTGCACACATAGGTACTGAGGGACCTGGCTGATGTTACTGTGAGGACACTCTTGATTATCTTGCAATGGTCATGGTGATTAGGAGATATTCAAAATGGAACTGGGCACAGACCAGGAAAATCTGCTCTAGCTGACCATGCTTGGAGCCAAGGGGGTTAAACTTGATGCTCTCAAGCCATGCCTCTCAACCTAAGTTATTCTGTTACCATTTCCAGGGATCGAGACTCCACAACTTTTCTGGGCAACCTATTCCAGGGTTTGAGCATTCCATGATAAAAGTGTTTTTGTATTTTTAAATGGAATTTCTTGCATGTTAGCTTGTGCCCATTGCCTTTTGTCCTGTTAGTAGGCACTACTGAGTATAGTCTGGCTTCCTCACCTTCATTCCCTCCCAATCAACCATTTTTACACATTGGTAAAATCCCCTTGACCATTCTCTTCTCCAGGCTGAACAGCCCCAGCTCTCTTGGTTTTCCTCATATGAAAGAACACAGAAGCACAGGATGACTGAGGTTGGAAGGGACTTTTGCAGGTCATTTGGTCCAAATCTGCCTTCTTAGCTACCCAGGACCATGTCCAGATGGCTTTAGAATTTCACCAAGGATGAAGATACCACAGCCTCTCTGGGCAACCTGTTCCAATGACTGATTACTTTCACAGTAAAGGGCATCACAGACTTGTTGCTGCTCTATCTCATGTTGTTGAATGCCACTTGTCCCTTGAAAAAGTTGGACATCAACCATTGGGAGGTCTTATAACTAGTTAGAATGCCAGAGTCTTGTTTTTTATTGGAATTAACCAGACAAATTACTTCACCAAGAATGGCCAGGTACCACCACCCATGGAACTGTGAAAGAGCTCTCAATCTGTCAATCCTGTCTGTGTCCAGGCTGGGTGAGGTTTCTCATCCCTTAATCATCTTTGTGGACTTCTGGATTTTTCCAGTAAATCCATATCTTCCTTGTAGTGGAGCACCCAGAACTGTACACAGCACTCCAGTGGTGGCCTCATCAGTGCTCAGTAGAGGGGAAGGATCACCTCCCTTGACCTGCTGTCAATGCTTTTTCTAACATAGCTCAGCATTGGCCTTTTTTGCCACAAGGGTGCACTGCTGGCCCATGGTCATGTTGCTGTCCAACAGGAATTCCAGGTCTTTCTCAGCAGAGCTGTTTTCCAGCCAGTCAGACCCCAGCCAGACCCCAGTCAGACCTCAGCATGTACCAGTGCCTGGGGTCATTTCTCCCAGGGTAAAGAACATTGCATTTCATCTTGTTGAACTTTAGGAGATTTTTCTCAGCCCAGTTCTCCAGACTGTTGAGGTCCCTCTAATAGCAGTACAACCCTCATGTATCAGTCCCTACTCCCAGTTTTATATCATCTGCAAAAAATTGCGGAGCATGCACTCTGTCCCAGCATACAGGTCAGTAATGCAGGTGTGAAACAGCATTGGTCATAGCACTGACCACCGAGTACAAGACTGATGACTTGCCTGCAGATGGACTCTACCACTGATCACAACCCTCTGGGCCCAGGCCATTCAGCAATTTTTCAATCCACCTCACCATGCAATTATTTATTTTGCCAAGTTGGCTATGAAGATGTTATGGGAGACAGAGTCAAATATTTTACTAAGGATAAGCCTTACTACAGTAGAGAAGAACAACAATGGACTCCTCTATATATGTTCTATTTATGCTTTACTCCTCATGAAGTAACATTTTACATTTTGAATTTTGTTGCTTTAGACACAAAGTATGATTTTTTTTCAGAATTTGGTGCCAGTTCCCTCTTAAAAATTACAAGAACTGGTTTTAGGTCTCTATTCTGAACCAAGTATGAAGATAAGTTACTGTCTTAGTGACCTCACCACCATGGTGTAATACTGTTCTGCATTCAGGTCACTGAATGCCAAATGGAACAGCATCAAGACTGAATGTGACTCATGTCAGAAGGTAGGGAATGTGTCATAAAATTAATGCAGTTCGACAAAACATTTAAGACTTAAGATTTCTCTAATGAGTGAGTAATGTGTTCAACTGGCATAGAGACAGCACTCTCTATTTTTGGTTTTGCCCTTTATTAAATGTGCCCCAAACCACTTAATTCTGGTGTGGAATAAAACCAGAAGGTAAAATTGTGAATAGCTAAGCCTAGCCCCAAACTGACTGACTATCTTTTCTTCAAGGAAGGGTAAAAAGAACAGGAAGAATGGGAAGAACAAGGCTAAAAGTGATAGTAATAACAATGCATCATAATGAAAAATATGTTTTAAGGTGGGTTTTACCAGTAAAAGCAGTATGCAATTTGAATGTTACTTTTCATTTATGGCAGGAGAGTTTGCTCCTATTAAAATTAAATATACCCTGTCAGATAAGTAATGCAGATAGATTCACAACAGTTTATTTTTAAAGGACTTGTCTAGCTAAAGGAAAATGTGCATTAACTCCTAGAAATTACAAATTTTAGGCTTCCAGGATTATAGTTTTGTATAGTAACTATTTTTCAGTTCAATCAAATATAAAAGTAAGTAACAAGTAGTTTTGGCCATAGATTTTTTTAACTGGAACTATATCTTCAGAGGCAGCTGTGCTACTATGACCTTCTACTGTTGCTTCCATATTGGCACACATAGAAGTAGTTTAGTTTTGATATTCTAACCCAAAATGGAAGGTACTTCTTAACTGGTAGAATCATGATGCATACTAGCCAGGGGGAAAAAAAAAAAAAAAAAAAAAAGCATGTGGGATTATAGCAGAAATATGACCTTGAAGTCAAATTACTACAGTAATTTGAGGAAGAATGAAATTGCACAACAGATAGTTGAGAATCAATGAATTCGTATCAAAGTTATATCAAAACTTCAAATAAATAATGATATTCAACAATTGATCCTGATAACAATATGTGCCTTCTGCAGTGCTAACATATATTAACTAGCATGAATCTTACTAATAATTACTTTCTTGCAGGTCAAAATCCTTTATGAATATTGTGAAAAGTAACAGGCATAAGAACTGGAAGAAATTAAATATAGTATGAATATTAGGATATTAGTTTGTAAACATGGAATAGAGATCCACTGTGTATTGCTTGACTTCATGGGTGCATTTGTGCTTTGATTTATTTACAACACTAGCAAAGACATGGAAAAGGAAAAAAGGAAAACAAGCAAAAAGGAGCAGCAGTATTGGATATAAAAATAAGTGATGCAAAGGTTGGAACCTAGTACAATGGAATTCAAAGTACTGCATGAAATTGTTCTTGAATTGAAAAGAAATATTTTAACCTTAATTTTTTTTTTAAGAATGGTGTACTGAAATAAAGCACAAAACATGACCTAATTTATGACACTGCTTTGAAGATTAAATGGAAAACAGAGCTTCTTTATCAAATAAAAAATGAAAAAGAAGGATTGTAGTTTTTACCTTTGGGTACA
>NW_010525474.1:0-18101 GCF_000687285.1 Phaethon lepturus | reverse complement strand
CTGTTTTTTTCTTGGAGCTAAATTACTACACACTGGGAGTTCTCTGGAACTTGAGTAAATTGTGTCCTTCATAATGTATTCAGGTGAAGTGAATTTCATTCTTTACCAAATGCTAGCTACAGACTAGCAAATATATATTATTTAGCAAAACTAAAAAATTACATTAAACTATACTAGATAATATTAACAAATTGAACACAGCTGCTGTTATATAAAGGTGTGATAAATAGGTCATAAATATAATACAACATTTTCTGGTGTTTGGTTAGACTTTAAAATTGTCATATGGTGAAGCTTACCTAAAAGCATCCTCAGACAAATGAGATCTTTACTGCATCTGCCCAGCTCTAAACTCATTAAATGATTATGGTATGTGCTAAGAAACAAACAAAAAAAAAAAACAGCTAAGTTTTCTGAGGGGAGGGTTTCCAAAAGCTGTGGAATTCATCTGCTGTGCCCTAATATTTTAGGTATACCTCAGAAAGAAACAAATGAGAGAGAAATTCATACTAACTTTGTTTCCTTCCAACACACTGGGGAACGGAAAGTCAAAAGGTGATAGCACAGAGTATTGACAGCTAATTGGCTTTAGATATCAAGAAAGTAAGAGACATTGGCCTGGGGTGACATGTCCAACAAGGCCATTGTCCTTTTATGCTGAATATCTAAGTCAGAAAGCAGTAAATACTGAAAACAATAGTCTCCTGGTGGGAAATACATCCATGAATGTCCATCACCATGCTGAAGGCTGAGTCTGAGGAGGAACTCAGCCGTGTGAAAGCCAGGCACCAGACCACACTTTGAGCAGCTAGAGTGATCATCCTGTTCCCTGGAGACCACAGTACCAGTTGTACATGGACCAGAGGCCTTGGCTGATGCTAGGATGTTCTGTGCAGACTCTGCATGTGTGTATGCATGTATGTAACTCTCCATCATTTATCAGCAGTGTCCTGGTTAAACAGGGGACACCCCAGATGACTGAAGGTTTGCCAATGGGACGCTCAACTACAAAAAACACTGGAACGAAGATCCCGGGAACTACAGGCCTATCAGCCTGACCTCGATACCGGGGAAGCTTATGGAGTGGTTCATTTTGAAGGTTTTCACAGGGCATGTGCAGAACAACCAAGGGATCAGGCCCAGCCAGCATGGGTTCATGAAAGGCAGGTCCTGCTTGACCTACTTGATTTCCTTCTATGACCAGGTGACCCGCCTAGTGGATGAGGGAAAGGCTGTGGATGTTGTCTACCTGGACTTTAGTAAAGCCTTTGACAGTGTCTCCCACAGCATTCTCCTAGAGAAACTAGTGGCTCATGGCTTAGACAGGTTTACTCTTCGCTGGGTAAAGAAATGGCTGGACGGCCGAACACAGACAGTCGTGGTGAACAGTAAAATCCAGCTGGTGGCCAGGCACAAGTGGTGTTGCCCAGGGCTCGGTTCTGGGACCAGTCTTATTCAATATCTTTATTGATGATCTGGATGAGGGGATCGAGTGCTCCCTCAGTAAGTTTGCAGATGACACCAAACTGGGTGGGAGTGTTGATCTGCTGGAGGGTAGGAAGGCTCTGCAGACGGTTCTGGACAGGCTGGATCGATGGGCTGAGGCCAAGTGTATGAGGTTTAATAAGGCCAAGTGCCAGGTCCTGCTCTTCGGTCACAACAACCCCATGCAATGCTACAGGCTTGGGGGGGAGTGGCTGGAGAGCTGCCTGGCAGAAAAGGACCTGTGGGTGCTCATTGACAGCCAGCTGAACATGAGCCAGCAGTGTGCCCAGGTGGCCAAGAAGGCCAACAGCGTCCTGGCCTGTATCAGAAATAGTGTGGCCAGCAGGAGCAGGGAAGTGATCGTGCCCCCGTACTCGGCACTGGTGAGGCCGCACCTTGAATCCTGTGTTCAGTTTTGGGCCCCTCACTACAAGAAGGATGTTGAGGTGCTGGAGCGTGTCCAGAGAAGGGCAACGAAGCTGATGAGGGGTCTGGAGCACAAGTCTTATGAGGAGCGGCTGAGGGAACTGGAATTGTTCAGTTTGGAGAAGAGGAGGCTGAGAGGAGACCTTATCGCTCTCTACAACTACCTGAAAGGGGGTTGTGGAGAGGTGGGTGTTGTTCTCTTCTCCCCAGTGACTAGCGAATAGGACAAGAGGAAATGGCCTCAAATTGCACCAGGGGAGGTTTAGATTGGATATGAGGAAGAACTTCTTCACTGAGAGGGTGGTCAAACATTGGAACAGGCTGCCCAGGGAGGTGGTGGAGTCAACATCAGTGGAAGTATTGAAAAAATGTGTGGATGTGGCACTTCGGGACATGGTTTAGTGGGCATGGTAGCGTTGGGTTAATGGTTGGACTTGATGATCTTTAAGGTCTTTTCCAACCTTAATGATTCTGTGTGAATCTGTGATTCTGTGATTCTATGTGTGTTTTATAGAATATAAATTGCTACGCACCCACTATGCCCATTCAACTGTAGGAGAAAAATATTAGGTGTTATGTCACTGGGTGGTGTTCTTCTATTCTTGAGGCTATTTTGCCACTATTTACTATTTTTTTACTATTACTGTGACAGACAGTAATATAGCACTATCAGAAGAAATTATACATGAAATTTAAGCCATTGTTTAGGTAAACCCCCTTAAGTTTCTACCAAGAAATCTCTTGTAATACTAGTTAATTAATATTAATTTGAAAATACTTTCAGAAGCTTTCAAGTCCAAAACATGGAAAATAGAACAACTAAGTAGATAGCCCTTAGAGATTATATAAGTTTTTCTCTAAAAAAACCCTACCACAAAACCAAACAAAAAACCAAACCAGCAATCCTAATAAAAACGAGATAGTTACATTTAAAGTAACATGTTTCTATCAACTTAAAAATAGTTTCACTTGAATAGAATGCAATTCATTAAATGCTTTCTCAGCAACAACTTTCAGTTAGGAAAAACCACTTTCATTCTACTTTGACAAATCATCTCAATTTCTTGTTTTGTTAAAAAAAAATACAAGTTATTTTTTTAACAAATTTTAATTTATTTAAATTCAGAGTGCAGTGAAATTTTGTGTAAACAATTTGAAACAACTTACATCATTTTAGTGAAAGAACAAATTATCACAGCAACTACAATAACAGAAAATAGAAGAATGTCCACAATAATAAATGTGAAATGCAAGAATTCCAGTAGACTATATATAGGCTATATATAGTGTCATGGTTTAGCCCCAGCTGGCAACTAAGCACTACGCAGCCGCTCGCTCACTCCCCCTCCCGCAGTGGGACGGGGGAGAGAATTGGGAAAAAACTCGTGGGTTGAGATAAACACGGTTTAATAGGACAGAAAGAAAGAAGGGAACAACAATGATAATACCAACAAAGGAATGTACAAGAACAAGTGATGCCCAATACAGCAATTGCTCACCACCCCGTGATCGACAGCCCGTCCCCGAGCAGCGATTTCTGCCCCCCGGTCAACTCCAGTTTATGTACTGGGCATGACGTCGTATGGTAGGGAATATCTCTTTGGCCAGTCTGGGTCAGCTGTCCCGGCTGTGTCCCCTCCCAGCTCCCCGTGCACCCCCAGCCTGCTCGCTGGCAGGCCAGCACAAGAAGCTGGACTGTCCTTGACTGCTCAGCAACAACCCAAAACATCAGCACATTATCAACAGTTTCTCATCCCAAATCCAAAACACAGTCTCACACTGGCTTCTGTGAAGAAAACCAGCTCTATCCTGGCTGAAACCAGGACATATAGTCTACTGATTAAATAAGTAGGGTAAGATTCTTAGTCACTGGTAAAAGTCTAGTATGCAATAAAGTATCTAAATCTGAGTTGAAAGGAAGTTATCACATAAAGAAAGAATGAATAATGCATGTCTTCATATGGTCTTGTATTCCCAAGGAATGTCTGTCTAAACCTGGAGTAGAAGTGCTGGAGCAGAAGATGGATATACTAATTGTATAAATGTGTACCTTTTGCCTAGGAGAGTTGGCAACAGAGAAGAGTATGGAGAAGGGAAGAGATTGATACAGAAGAAAGGATAATCAATATTTTGAAAAATGAGGTGATAATTTTCAATGAAAAAAAAGGGAAGTAAACCCATTTCTGAGCACTATCAGTCACAAAATAATTTTATGTAGTTTTTCCAATCTCAGATATGCTATACAGAATAAATCTAAAGAAAAAGATTTATTTAAGCAGATGAGGCTGATAAAGAAGTCATTATTATGTATTAGTAACTGGATAATGCTTACTACCATTGTTTCAGGATCAATTTTGCATTCTTAGTTCTTTAAACAATTGTCCCTGAAAAGATGAGAAACATACATAATTCACTTTTTTTTTTTAAGTAAGAGTAGCTGTTCACTCAAAAAAGTACTCTAGTCTCATTCTGAATGGATGTCCTTTAAAGCAATATGACCAACTGAATAGACAGATATTTGGAAAAGAGATGCATATTTTGCAGTGTGTGTTATGTCATTAACACACAAAAAAGAAAATTACAAAGAAAAAAAACCCTTTCTAAAATAACACCAGATTTATAAACAAATCAAAATTATATTTACTCTTGACTAAGTAATACAAAATTGAATATATGAAATTAATTTTTGAATATATATATACCTGAGGTGGAATTCTTGAAAAGAACCGAAGAAAGGGAATATCTTTAATTTAAATTAGAGTTTTCTTCTTTATGTAAACCAGCAGAACAAGTCCGACATTGTGATGCAGGATTTTCTAATACTGGGACTACGGAACGACAGTAGTTTCTCTGAAGAAAACAGTCTCAGTAATGTTTTAAAGGATAAGTTTATTTTGCTAATCTGTTTAGCAAAATAAACGATGATTCAACTAATAATCTTAGTTAATTCTTGTTATCAGTAATTTACCTTTAGTAATAAATGAAATCGTACTTTGAAAAACATCCCTATTTGCACCAGTACTGTCAATGCTATGGATGCTGATGGCCAGGCCTGACCCAACACCAGTGATCCCCAACCAGTTCTGGATAGGACCAAGCCACCTGCCTGGCCTCCCTAGTGTTGGTCTTTAAAGATTTTACATCTTTGATTCTGGTATTTTCCCTTGTGAACCCTTGAGGTACTAATGACCCCATCTCACCAGTCCCACCACCACTGTACCTGTGATTTTCTCCTTTATGCAGACTTTCTCACTGCTGTTTCTCAGCTGCCCAAACCCCGTTTATGTAGCTGAACTGTACCATAGCTGGGCCTGGTACAGCCCAGATAGAAAGCAATCAATCTTTTTTTCTTTTAGAAGTCCCAGGTGCCTAAGTTTCTCAAGACAGTAGCCAGCCAACCTGCCTTACTTGTAAATCTAGTCAGGAAACCAAACCTAAGTTCCTGGAGACTGGATTTGCCTAATTTTACAAAATCACCATCGTTTGAATTGGAATGAACTTCAGGATATTAACTGCTTCCATCTTCTTATTAAGGCAGGATCAGTATTGGCTTCCTCTACGTTGCCTTTGCAGTAAAAGGGAGAGGAATGTATTCAGGGAATGATTTGCCTGATGGTTACAGATACATCTAACTTAGAATGCGAAGAACTTCTGCCTAGTAGTCCTTATTTCAACAGCTGTGATTAGTCAAATATAGTTGTCCACATTTCATCAGATGATCTCAGTGTTTGAAAAAATGGAATGAAATGCTTGGAGACCATCAAGTAAGCACTCTCAGAATATGCGTAACATGTAAATGGAATGGAGATGTTCATAAAAGTGAGCTGAGATGTGGTAGCTTGACAACTGGAGCATCCAATTTTTCAGTAAGTGGCAAACCTTCTTTAGGTAGGTACAGGAGTGAGAGACTTGTGTAGAGAAGAGAAACAATGCTCATGGAATTATGGGAAGGGTGTGCCACCACTTCCAATTAGTCCTGCCACCCATATATTGATAACCGTTAGCAAGGTCGGAGCATGTGTCCTTGCTCTGTATTTAAGAATCTCAAATAGGCAAAGTCACAATATTTTTAAAGAAGCACTGAGTCGACAATGCAGCACTGCACTGTGTAGTTGTATGTCATAGCGCTGAGTAGGGCATGCATACTTGTGAAGTTGTTTCCTGAGTAAAATTGAATTAAAACACACATTTAAGTGATATCTGACTAGATTCCTTAAGAGTCTATAATCTTTCACTAAGATTTTACATACAGCTGATGAAAAAAAAAGGCTTTGGTTTCCTTTGGAAAGAGGCAATACTGAACATAGAATGCAGTATCTGTTTCATGGCAAACAGTCACACTCCACAGTTAATTTGGTGGAAAAAAAAAAGTATTATTTATTACTAATTATTTTTAATATCCATGATTTAAAACATTAATTTGAAAATTTTCACTGAGGTCATCTAGCCAAGTAGGTCCCAGTACTCCTTCTGCTAAAAACAAAAGAAAAATTTATTATTTTCTAAAAATAATTCTGCCTTGCCAGTATGAAAAAATGCTTAAACATTAAGAAACTGACTTCTTTTACTTTAAGTGAAACCTGTACTTTTAGAGTTAGGTAGAATATATTTATCTTTCATTTTTATGCATTTTTCATTCACTTTCTCATAATTCAACCTTCTCCTTTACTAGGCTTTATGGTTTTGTGATAATAATTCCACAGAAGTCTGTGGCAAGCCTTATAAATAAATGCCTGAATAGTTCTAGGACTTCTGAATGAACACTTTTGGCTATTTCACCCATTAGCTCACTGCATATGAATTTTACAGCTGCACTGTGCTAGTATTGCATATTAAATTCCTAATTACACTGCTGGGCATTATTGTTTCTCTGTTTATTAATATTAGGTTGATCCCCAAAACCACACATCACAGAATCAGAGGTACACTGTATATATAACGTGTATATATATTCAGAGACAAAAAAATATGTTAAATCTCCAATTTTGTTTTCCTCACTAAATTATTTTATTTCAGTCTTCCTTCAAGATAATGATACACTCACAATAAAATTCTCTGGAATTTAGCTGTGTGCCTCCCAGTACTGTTATCATAAAACACACAAAATATTTCTGGTTTTAATACATGTATAATCCTCTAAGGAATAATTTTAACTTTAAAAAAAAAAAAAGAGAGGAAACAGTGTTTGTTTCTTTTTTTTTTTAATCGGATATATTCTGTAAAACTGCTAAGCATTCCTTGAGGATATGGAATAGGTGATCTCAGTAAAGATTTTAGGGATGATTTTTATAGTATTTTTTAGCAATATTGAGTTTATTTTCCAGTGTTGAAATGGAATGTCCATCTACTTCCTTATAATACCAGTATCAAATGTGTTAGATTTCAGAAGTGGCCAAATCATCCTAAAGGGGAGGACAAACCAATCCCAGAAGGGGACCCAATGATCCCAGAAGTGTGAAGGCAATCCAAACTGACTCCAAAAGTGGGCCCAAAGGAGGATGAGTTTCACTTCAAAGATGATCTGTGTCACAGAATCTGGAGTCAGCCAGGTGTCCCCAGGGACAGTCCAAGATCTTGTAGATAGTTCATGTGGAGAATTCAGCCTGTTTAGAAAAGGGAAAGTACATGCAGCATGGGAAGTTCTGGGAGAGAGAGTCTCCATTTTGGATAAAAATTAAGTTATTTTTATCTAATACAGATATAAGAGCGTGTAGGACATTACCACTTTGAGCAGTCAATAGATGTTAATTTCTGTTTTTCACCGTAACAGCAAATAGGTAATGATGTTTTCTGTTCTTTCAGACCAATTTTATTTTCCCAGACTGTTTTATATATTTTAAGATTATAAGATGACATTACCGTTTCCTGGTTTTGCACTTATTGATAGCCTCTCAGGATGTCTCAGGTTTCTAGCTACTCCGGCTGTACTTCAAAGAGGCCAGCTGCTCTTTTCAAGGATGCTTCTGGTTCCAAGGTCTAGTTCCCAGACTTAGAGCTCCCAGTCTGGCAGGTAATTTCTCTGACTTGTTTTTTCAGAAGACATTTTCTTTTCCTCAGTAATTTTCCCTTCTAACCAGGCTGCTTTTCTGGCGGTTCACATCATAAATGTATGAAATATACTTAATAAAAAAACCAAATGTCTCTGAAACTTTATGAAATTATATTATTATACTTGTTTTACAATCAGGGACACATAACAACAATCAGGAAATCTGCTTCACAGCAAGGACTAAAGAGACAGATTTCCCAAGTCTTAATCTTGTATATCAAAAGAAGTTCCATGTGTTCCATGTGTTGAGGAAGTTTCTCAATTTTTTATTAATTATTCTTAATTCTTTATTGCCTTTTATGACTTTATATCTAAAAGTCTATGTGTAAAAGTCAATTTACACGTGGTGTCATTTCAAAACAGAAGGCTATTAGCTAATGTTTTGCTGTAAACAACATAAAGAATGGTATCAATGTCATGAGGAATAATAACAATTTTGAGAATATTCCTTGAAACAATCCTACAGAATTTGCATCAAAAATTCATATGCCGAAGCTGGTTTGCTTATTATTCTTAATTATCCTTTAAATGCTCAAATGCCTGTTTCCTTGGTGAAACTAAATATTTCATATGTTATTTACCTATTACTTCCATTAAATATTATACCTCAGGCTTAAATACTTGTGAAATCCCTGTGCAAGATTTTTAAAGGCACAAATAGTATTTATTACACTCTGCTGTCTTGCTTTGAGTACTCAATAATTTCAACTGGCAAACCTTCCTACTGTTGAAGATAGTTATTTTGCTCTGCTTAAAAGCCTATTTCTTTCCCACTGTATGGTGATATTTATTTCCTCATAATTTTTGTAATAATGGTCCCTACCTCAGAGCATTTTCTTCTTATGATAACCCACATCTTTGTTACTCTTTTTGCAATTTTTTTAGATTTATTTCTGAGTTTTATTTTGTCATTAAGGGTGTTCATGGATGACATGCTGTCAGAGCAATGTAACATATATCTGTAATTAATTTTTCTTAGCAGATTGCTTATGTTACTTTTTGATGGAAGTTTCCTATATGAATTCTAGTCAGGTCCTAGACACAAAATATATTTATTGTAGTCTGTATTTGTACGCCTTTCAAGATCATCAGAAAAATAAAATAAAATAGCATTAATGAAGTTGTTTAACAACTTACCCACACTTACATGAACACTCTTACTTCACAGAGAGGTTAAAGTGATCATTTGATCATTGTGGATGAGTAATTCGTTGGATGGTTGCATCCAGACACTAGTGGTCAATGGTTCAATGTCCAGATGGAGATAGGTGATGCATCGTGTACCTCAGAGGTTCATAGTGGGACCAGTACTCTTTGATGTCTTCATCAATGACGTAGACAGTGAGATCACACGCACCCTCAACAAGTTTTCAGATGACACTAAGCTGAGTGGTGCAGTTGACACACCTGAGGGATGGGATGCCATCCAGAGGGACCTGGACTTGGGGATACTGGTGGATGAAAAGCTGGACATGAGTGAGTCAGCAATGTCTGCTCGTAGCCCAGAAGGCCAACCGTATCCTGGGCTGCATCCAAAGCAGTGTGGCCAGAAGGTCGAGGGAGGTGATTCTGCCCCCCTACTCTGCTCTGGTGAGACCCCACCTGCAGTACTGTGCCCAGTCCTAGAGCCCTCAGCACTGGAAAGCATGGACCTGTTGGAGTGGGTTCAGAGGAGGGCCACACAAATTATCAGAAGGATGGAACACCTCTCCTCTCAGGACAGGCTGAGAGAGTTGGGGTTGTTGAGCTTGGAGAAGAGAAGGTTCTGAGGAGACCTTCTTGCAGCCTTTCAGTACATAAAGGGTGACTGTAAGAAAGATGGGGACAGACTTTTTAGCAGGGCCTGTTGCGATAGGACAAAGGGTAATGGTTTTAAACTAGAAGCGGGTAGAATTAAACTAGATACACAGGAAAAAAATTTTTACAATGAGGGTGGTGAAACAGTGGAACAGGTTGCCTAGAGAGGAAGTAGATGCCCCATGCCCCATGCCCCATGCCTGTAAACATTCCAGGTCAGGTTGGACGGGGCTCTGAGCAACCTGATATAGTTGAAGCTGTACCTGCTCATTGCAGGGGAGTTGGACTACATGACCTTTAAAGGTCTCTTCCAACCCAAAGGGTCTATGATTCACAGAATATACCGCATGACAAAGCTAAATACAAACCATTTCAAACTTAAGTGCTTGAAATGTAAAAACAACTTGTTAAGTTGTTTAATATTTAGAAATACTTGATAATTATGATAGAAATATGTTCTACATAACTTTCTCCTATAAAACACATATACACAAAACCCCAAAACCGAGAGCGCTGTGAAGGGAAACAAGTAAATGAATATATTTAATTGAGGTTGGCCTATTTACGGGTTTAGTATAAATCATTTTAGGGACCTGAATTTTGAAAATTCACACACAAATTTTTGCTTAGCTTATAAACCATGCTTATGGACAGTTCCACATTTTTAGGATCTACAAGCTTTTTCCCAGTTGTTTTCTCTACAGTATTAGAAACTTACTGTGTTGATGGAAACTTAAATGTGTATGCTGCTTGAAAGAATGAAAAGATTATGATTTAAACATATTACTACATTAGGGATATTACTATAGTATATAAACGTGAATCATTTTGCCAGTAAAGAAAGTGACAAATTTTCATACTAGTTGTGCCCATTCATATTTTTTCGCCCCTAGCAGGGCGAGAGAAATAAAAATAAAGCGAAAATGAAATTGTGAAATAAGATATTAAAACATTTTATGTTCTTCGAGGAACAATATGCTAGGCTAAAAAGTTTGGTGGAGAGTGTCCTTTCTGATAATGCTATAACACCTGAGGTTAAGGATCTTTGGTAGGAGAGGCTGACTCACTTCCTTCAGGCTGAGGAGGAACTGACAATATGGATGCAGATAACTGGTATGAACACTCTTGCTAACAGGTTATTATTATTTAAAAGATGGACACTTTAATTGTTCTTATTTGTAAGGTCATCTGAGTAAAGCAGGTGTGGAGAAAATATGCCTAGAAAGAATATTCTTTTGTAAGGGCCCTGTCAACATTCCTTATTGTCATGGAGGTTTGGTTCCCTGGGACACCAAAAGGAAAGGGGGGCAGGCAGCCCTCAGCTGCGCTATCGCTATGCTAGCCCCAAGCCCCAGCAGCCAAACCCTCAAGAGGTGGGGATGCAGTCAGTAGCCACCCCACTCAACAAAGCTTGTCCTCACATCTTTCTTACACAGATTTAGTGTCAGAGATACTTGATATGAAACACCCTGGTTGTAGCAGAACACATGTTTTCTTCTGGTTCCCAGACATATTCAGAAGTCACCATAGGATATTTCATGGGCTGTGGAGCTCTTTAGTTTGGGACCACCACAGAGGAGTCCCCAGTCACCATGGGACCAGTTCAGGTGTCACCAGACAGGCTGTGGATTAATCCTCAGTGACACCAGCAGTGGGTTGGCTCTGAGACCAGACAACCAAATCTCCCGAAGCAGAGATGCTTTCAGAGTCCCCATACTTTCCCTCTGTTAAGCTTGAAAGATTTGGGCTTATATTTGCATTCTGTGTTACTTTAGGATCTTGGGTCAGATATAATATTTAAACTTCTTGTTGATGATAGACTTCCTACTTTCAGAGAGTAGGAGAATGGGATGCTCAGTCTGGAAGCATTAACATGACTTGGCAGTGGTGCCTCCACAATTTACCTGCACATACGCATACGCTTGTGTGCTAAGGCTGTGGCTATGTATCTTTATGCAGGTAGCTTAACTGCAATTGGTTAATAAGGATAGAGATAGGTGGGTAAGGTGATGACAATGATTCCTGACCTGTGGTGTTTGAAATTTTTCTTTAGGAAGTATGAATTTGTGTGAAAAGAAGGTGGAACCAAAGGGGTTGGATGCACAGTTCCTCCTTTTTGTGGTTAGTGGTTTCTTTGGGCTCCCCCCCATCAAGTACTCACTGTCGTCAAGGTACATGGACAACCGTTATTTACGATGTATGTAGCTGTTGCCAACAGTATGTAGTCATCTAAGCAAAGACAAATAGAATATCCTACTGTGCAATAGCAAAGTTTAGCAAAATATGAAAAAAAGTTATCCTGAAAGCATGGATGCACAACAGAACTCAGCTATGTAAGCTTGTTAGGTAGGTTCTTCTGTGTCTGCATAACTGCAACACAGCCTTTATTCAAGATAGGGATCTAAGATGTTTACAAGCAGAGAAACAGATGGAAAAGATTTTAAAATCTATGTCTGGCAGTATCTAAGGGCTGAAAATGTTTTCCAGTAATTAAAATGGAATACAGTACTTTATATATATATAATAAATACTAAATCATATTCCTCTCATTGGTAGACAAAATCCCATCAGAGAAAACTGAATCGCTTATGACAGAGGATATTGAGGTTATTGTTAAATTAAAATATAAATAGGTAAAAATCATTACAGTATAGCTGTGAGATAGGTCTGTCATCTGTCCTGTTGGTGTCTCATAACAAATCTGCATATGAATTAGAACTCAGGTTTTCCTGAGTCTTTCTTCCAAATGTGTAATCAGTGTATCAGAGCTGCTAGATTATCTCATCCAAAGAACAGATTTTCAATATCCAAGACAGGCCTATTAGTATTTAATGTGGTGTCAATCATGATTTCCATGTCATAAAACCCAGTATGCCTTTCTCTTTCCTCCTACCTGTTCCACTTTTTTCATCTGGCTTATGATCTCTGTTCTTTATAATCTTGCTCATTGCAACAGAATTTTTATGTATTCAGGAAGCAACGGGTCAGGCAAACAAATTTAAAAAGTTATTTTAAAGCTTTGAAAGTATTTAAAGAAATTGTATTGATTTGATATTTTGGCATCTGGAAATCAAAATAGCTGGGGT
Organism: Phaethon lepturus; assembly: GCF_000687285.1. Taxonomy (NCBI): domain Eukaryota; kingdom Metazoa; phylum Chordata; class Aves; order Phaethontiformes; family Phaethontidae; genus Phaethon; species Phaethon lepturus. Next base: position 5,258 of record NW_010525474.1, on the reverse strand, counting down.
TTTTGTTTGGTGTTTGTGTTTGGTTTTTTTTTAATTCTAAAGAGTTATTGTGAAAATCCTTGAAATATTTAATCCAGTGGACCTTTGTTTTTTGTTCTTCTGACTAGAAGTGTAATTTCTGGGGTGTTTTCCTGGGTGTGAGGGCTTGTTTGTTTGTTTGTTTGTTTTCCCATTTAAAGCTATAAAGAGGAATACATTTCCCTTTAATAAATATTGAATACTGAAACTCAAACTGTGCTGGGTTTGAATTTTTGCCCTTAGTTCTTAATAGTAGAGACCTACAATATAAATTAACAAAATTAATAGGGTATTTTTTTTGTTTTCATTGCTTTGTTTTTCTTCAGAACAGAGTAGATATGTTTTCATGTTTTTATCATATTAAGATCTGTTTCTTAACAGTACGTTCTGGCCTTACCCCTTCCATTTTATAATAAGGGTGCTTCAAGCTCAAGAACTTGGTACAATTACAGTATACCAAGTATGTAAGTAGTTTTATGAGCAGTGGAGTTAATAGTTTCTTACATCCAAGCATCTATTGGCTGGCTTTTGTTGTTGTTTGGTTTGTGTTAAGAGAATTATAGTAGTATTTCCATATACTGATATTGTCTGTACTCAAAATTGTTTTAATAGTGTCATGTACACTACGGTGCTCAGCAGGAGTAATTCGATTACATGGCCAAAAAATATATTCAAAAAAACTTATTCATGCTCAATAGCTTGTGTCTCTCTAACAGTTGCTAACTTATGTGACAATCCTGAGAAGGTAACTCTCTCAGAGAGCCCTGATTCATCTAGTTCTGCCTGGAATGAGAAAAAAATGATCCAGAGATTACCAATGGGGAAACAAACACAGATAAAATAATCATTAAACTTTTTTTCACAGGGAACAGTTAAGTAAACAAAACCCACTGTCTTTAACATAGTCCACAATCAATTCTTGCTGAAAAATGAATATGCTTTCAGTAAACGTAATGTAGCCTATTAAGGCTTAATTCTATGAGGAGAAAAGAATTTTCTCAAAGAACAGTGTCTTGTATTTAGTCCTTCTAGGAAATACTTTTATGACATAAAGACGGGGCTTTACTAAATAACAAATAATAGTCTTAAGCACAACTTTCTGACGTTTCTTCAGCCAGTTAAGCTAATGACAGCCACAGATAGTTAGCAATTGATTTAAGAACCTGAACGGCTATCAGAACTCCACTTTAGATTTCAGGTATTAGCAATAACAATTATTAAATAACATACTCTGATTAACTGAATATTAAAACCCTAATTTGAATAGTTGGTGAGGGGGTGTTTATATATTTGTTCCCATGAGCAAGCTTCACACAAAAATAGATTTTGGGTTGGAGGTGGGAGAATAGTTATATGAATTGTGTGATTTAAAAAAACAAGTCTGATGAGAAGAAGCAGAGGCAAATACTTCTTTTATTAGGCAGAGTAATGGAATGCTTTGAGATAGAAGGGGCAAAAATTGTACTGGAACAGATGTTCTCATTCAGAAAAAGAATTCTTGAAGCTCAGAGAAATTAGGCTTAAAATTAGCCTATTCAGTTATTCTACACACTGAAAAATATCCATTTAGCAAACTCTTTCCTTTCCATCCTTCCTCCCTGCCTCCCATTCCAAATACATACAACTGAAGTTTTAATTTTAATGAATAAATCATAGCTTTCAGTAAGGCCTGAATCACAGTATCAATCTACTTAAATTTAACACAACTGCTGCTGAGAACCAAATAACCTTTACCAAAGACAGAGACAAGATGGACTGTTGAGGAGAGGCATAATACTTTATTCACTGTGTCAGAAGAGGAAATTCTAAAGATAAGCGTAAAAAATAGATGTAGTAGTGGTTTAAAAAAGAAAGAGTGACACCATTATTCTAGCTGTCAGTGTGAGTGTCTTCTATATCATCTCCACTAAATATGTTTAAAGAAAATAGGTGCTCCTTCAGAGGATCAGATAAATATTAGATATGAAGTGTCTTTATGATTAAAATAAAAACCAGAGATATAAACAATATGTTGAATATTCATACACATTCAAGAACAGACTGAGTCATAACAGCAAAACAAAGTGTCAGCTCTTATCTCATTGGAGATTTTGACTATTAAGACAAATGTCATCTTTTTTTGGGTATATATTGCTAGCAGAGGTGAAACTGGTGGAGCTGTAGAATACAATGCTGATGAATCAATAAGTTACACAGTTCCTTTTACATCTTTTTTAAAGGCCAGTATTGCCCTAATGCCCTAAACTGCATGTGTTAGATAGGCTGCTTGAGGAACAAAAAACAGTCAGAAATCCTCATCTGTAAGAAAAGCCACAGAATCATGTTTATATCTTAAGATACTGGTGTTTGTACTTATCACTCCACAAAGCATTAAATGAATGAATAAAAAATTATATCTTTAAAATATCATACATTTCTACTTGGCTGTTCCACAGGTAGCTGCTGTTTTGTTTTTCCCTCTCTGAGAATGATTTGCTAGCTGGACACGGCTGTCTAAAATACTTTTGATAATATTTTCACACTTGTATTCTGAACCTTTTTCTGGGAAATGCCATGCTTGTGTAACAGTGTCCAGACTCAGAATGTTCCTTTCTCTAAAGCTTATAATTAATTACAGTGACTGAAACTTGAGCAATTTATTTGAGGGTATCCGTTCAATCTTGATGGTTTAATTTTCTCTATATACAGCAGAGAAGATTAATTTACTGCACCAAACTGTCTTCAGGGGTTTTTTTTATTCAATATTGTGTTGCTCCCATGGAAATGGGAGTAAAATACCCTAGCTAATGCAGGATGCAGAGGGCACAGAACTCAGAATATTAAGCAGCATACAATTTGTTTCAATTTATACTTACCTGAAACCGTCACAGACAATCTCTGTGTTTACATATATAGCTGAAAGCTGTGCAGGTGAACACCGATGTGTTTTGTAACTTAGAGGGTTCTGGATAAACAAACAGCTCTACAGTTTGAATTATAACAGTCAGGATATTCTCATTTAAGTTAAAAATATCTGCCTGTGAGAGATATACTTGTCTGAAGATAGCAAATTCATTAATTTATTGTTTTTACATTTATAGTACCATAGTACCTTTAAAAGTCTTTTTTGTTATTAATATAATACTGTGGTTAGTTCATTGCATGCTGCTTTCATTTGCTTAAGCTACAGAGTATATGTAAAGAGAGAATTACTGTCGTTACGTATAAATCAAAATCCCCAAAATGGAAAAAAGTTAAAGAAATAAGGAATGTTTTTGCAAATTTCATATGGGTAATACTGTAGAAGTGTCCATATCAAACACCGTGTTTGTAGCTGTGCTCATAATAATGCAAAATTATACAAGTATACATATGGAATAATATACATACTGCATTGTTGAAAAACGAGAAAAGATAACAACACACAATTACTCTTTGGAAAGTTGGAAATGGTATAGCATTTGCAGAGAGAGAAAATTTGACAAAGGTAGGTCAATTTAATGGGTTGATATGATAAATTACTAAAGAGATTACTAGTCACCTTTCAGAGCAAAGGGTCTGTATTCTGATCTTGGGTGACCTTGAATAGAATTTAGTGATCTTGACTGGGACGAAGCTGAACATGATTTCTTAGGACACCTCTGCATAGCAGAATAAAGGTGTGATCCAAAGTGAGCCCAATCTTTCTGACTGCTGGGTTTTTCAATATCAACAACAATTAAGACATTAATATTTGTGGATATATTAGGAGAAAACAAATTATTCAAGACACAGGATTTTTCTTCAGGTTTTTATTGTATGATAGTGGCAATAACCACTTTTAGGGCAAGACTGGGCCTATGTGCTATCCCCAAATACATGGACAATAACAGATTCATACTTCTTTACATTTTTCCAGTGATCCAATTGTTTCTGGAACAATCATCACCCATCACAACTTTCTTGAACTGGACCCTAAACATTCCTATTCTCTCTGATAGGATAATAGCCCATAATAGATTTTCCATTATCTAGACAACACGTGTTTTGTGTAAATATACAAAATATTTATACATGTTTCTTATATTTAAGGCTCTGTGGGCTCTTCATATGTTTTAAAGTAGGTATGCACTTTATATATTGCTACATCATGGCCTTTTCATGAACAAAGAAGCAAGGTAGTTGGATCCTGTGTGTTTTGTAATTTATTTCCATAAGGATATTCTATATCATAACATAGATGACAAAAAATATAATTATTTCACATGAGAATTAAGAAGCAAGGTATGCAGTAGCCTGTACATTCCCATTCTGTTTCTTTTCTAATAGTAATTACAAGGTGAGAAGTCCAAGCATAGATTAAAGATAGACATCATGGACCTTAAAAATGGACTAAATATACCAGTCCAGTAAACATTTATAAAATCTGCTGACAAGACAAATGATCAAATAAATAAAATAAAAAAAAGATAAATTGCTAACTGGGAAGATGGAAATAACCTCATTGCACTTGTTTTCCTTTTTCCCCAACTTCCTCCTCAAAATTGTAATGCCAGTAAGTGGCTTCAGTAAAAGAAGAATGCTTATAAATATATCGTGAAAATATTATATTTGATTATTTTATATTACTCAGCACAAGAAAGAAAAAATTGAGGATCTAACAACTGAACATGGCTTGGTTAGAGAGGACAAGATTTTTTTTGTGCGTGAACTCAGATGTGATATAGTGAACACTAGGTGTATTGGGTTTACATGGCAAGGTTTTGATAGCAGGTGGGAGAGAAGCTGCCCTCATGTCTGACAGAGCCAGTTCCAGCTAGCTCCAAGACGCACCCACAGCTGGCCAAAACTGAACCGATCAGCAACATTGGTGGTACATCTGTGATAACATATTTAAGAAAATGTAAAAATTGCTGTGAAAAAGCAGCTGGGAGAGAGGAGTGAGAATATGTGAGAGAAACGACTCTACAGACACCAAGGTGAGAGAGGAATGAGGGGCAGGAGGTGCTTCAGGTGCTGGAGCATAGCTTCCCATCTAGCCCGTGGTGAAGACCATGGTGACTCAGGTTGTTCCCCTGCAGTCCATGGAAGTCCGCGGTAGAAGAGAGAAAATACAGAGTGAAGGAAGAAGGGAGAGGTGAGGGAATCTGTTTGAAGATTTGTTCTTATTTCTCATTATCCTACTCTGATTTGATTTACAATAAATAAAACTAATTTTCCCAAGTCAACTCTGGTTTTGCCCATGACAGTAATCCACAAGAAAGGCCAGAAGGAGGATCCTG
>NW_010525473.1:2180-61032 GCF_000687285.1 Phaethon lepturus | reverse complement strand
AACTTACTGAGGGAGCACTCAATCCCCTTATAGTAAAGGTTCATTTCATTGCCCTTCATCTCTCTGTTCAACAGAATTTTCAATATAGTATTTAATGAAATAGAAATTAGATATCTGTTTTATAGAAGTTTTAAAGAGATCAAGTTTAATGGAAAACTTCAACTAAATATTTAATTCCACTGTCTATAATTTTGAATATGGGAAAACTTGTACTTCATTGTGCAGGTGTCTTTCTGTTTGAGGCAGCAAGGTAAATTGCAAGTAATGGTCAATGTTTTAGTTGTAGATAAACTAGAGAGATTGTTTTGGAGCTTTTCCATCACTACCTCAATGCAGATGCAATTGAATTTCTTTCCCTCTGTTTAATATCAATTTTCTTATGCTTTTTTAGAATCACCAGATGCTGATACAGCCATGGAGGTAGCTACATCAGAACAGCATGTTTCTGAGGCAATATATGATTGTGTTATTTGTGGACAAAGTGGTCCTTCTACTGAAGACAGACCTACAGGGCTAGTTGTACTATTACAAGCATCCTCAGGTATGAATGTGTGACTTGTTGGGCAAGCAATGTTTCTGCAGCTTTTAATATGAGTGCATAAATACTGTTCTGTTTCATGGAGCCTGGAAAGGGAGAGTCTTCCCTTTTTGTGTGGATGGTCCTCTATGAGGCATATGTGTGGGTCTAAGGTACTGAGAAAATTTTTAAACGTTTGAGAAAAGAGCAAACAGTTTCATTCCCTCCTAGTTCCTGTCAGCTTTTGCAAACCCAACTGTATATAGTAGATCTGCAGGAAAACAGATATTGAAAAAAAAAGAAAACAAAATAGCCATTGATGTATGTATGTGTGTTTGTGTACATGTATGTACTTTATGCACAAGTGCAAAAGCACTAATTTCAGTAGTTTCTTTAATAGTTTTTTTACTATTTAACATCAACAAAGCAAATTGTAGTAACAAACCAGAATTTCCTGATTGTTTTCTTAATTGTTTAGCATATTATCTGTTGCATTCTTTATTGCTTATTTTCTTTATACAGTGTTGGGACAATGCCGCAATAGCACTGAGCCAAAGAAACTACCAACTACTGAAGAGGAGCAAATATACCCTTGGGATACGTGTGCAGCACTGCATGATGTGAGGCTTACAACTTTACAGCGATACTTTAAAGATGTAAGTACTTCATATGAACAATGCTACCATTTAGGAAAAATTTGTGTAAAAAGGTAAATGAAATGACAACATAGAGTCCTCCTAGCTTCATTTCTACATTTAGTGAACTTTGTCATGTTGCAGTAGTTACGAAGTGTTTACATTTGATAAGGTCCTTATTTTTAACTAGTGTCTGGCTTTTCCCTCGTTATATTTTTGGCATAGGCATTTAGTATATCTACAGACTATATAGTCATTAAATATCCATGCAGATGTTCACTAGAAGAAGATACTTCACAGTTCAGTGTGACCACACTATTGAGATGTGGGTTTGCTGTCTTAGGTACTACTTTCAAACCACTAGTTTTCTTGTGGCCATTCAGAAAACCTGATCAAGGAATTATTCTTAATCAGTTAAAAATGTTTTTGGCAGCACAGAGTAAGCGGAAAGAGTTGTTTTAACCTGTAACAGTTTTCTGAGCCACTACAGAGAAGGGGAGGATGAGTGGATGGGAAGGAGGGACCAGCAGAAGACTTCACCCTCTTCTGCTGAATCCTCAACTCTGCACAACATTACTGAAGTTCAATTTTACATTAATTGGTATGTTATTTTCTGTTTTGCAGATCTGTTAGCTGTTCCAAGCAGAGTTTTGCATTGCTTCACAAAGCCCCATTACAGCTTTTCATACTTAATTTTGAGAGCCAATTCTTGTTCCTTAACAGGATTTGTTCAGTCGTAGACAGTGCTGCCTGTGACTTTCCTTGCTAGTGCATAAAACAGCCATGTAAGACAATACATAACTGTTCCGAGAAATCATTCTGGGGAGAAGACTATGTAACTTAAGACCCTAAATTAGCTCCTATAGACTAGTCCCAGGTGACATACCAGCTCTTAGGCAGATCTAGCTAAATAATCAGCCTTTAGAAACTTTAAAAGAGGAAAAACTGGCAATTTTTATTCTGACACAATTGCTAGCTTTTTCATAATCTGTCATCCACAGATAATTGAAATTTGCCAACTTGCAACCAAGCTTGCTTATGTAGAGTAGTACTTTAGAGTAAACTTCATAATTGTTTTGATATAGTTTTAAAAATCAGGCAATGTTTTCAGAAAAGCACCTTCTCCTAAGGCAATTATTATACATTTCCTTGCTAGAAAGTAAAACTTTTCAAGATGTAAGCAGGAAATTATTACTGAACAAAAGATATTTTAGTTGAGAAAGAATCTGTGGACAAGCTTTTCTTCTTTTGACATTGATAATGTTTCTTTATTGTTTCAAATAGTTAATGAATTTTTTTTCCTACAGAAGTGATTAAAAATTTGAAGCAATACTGTAGCTTTACGTTTACATGTTTGCATACTAGAAATGAAAGGAGTTCCAAGCAAAATGTTACTCAAAAACTTACCTCATTGAACTCTATATTTCCCTTTTTGTGCAGTAACACTACCAACAAATTAATCTAAAATGTACTGTAATGCGATGAGCAAATGCATCCTGCATTCAAAAATTCCAGTCCTGATTCAAACATTAGTTAAATTAGCTATTTTTGTTTTCAAGTTTCCAGGTCACTACTGTGCTAAAAAATGTCTCTGCATGAAAGAACTAATCCTTAGATTTCTTTTGGCATAAAAATGGAAACATCTGTTAGTGTCTTGAGCGTCTTGTTCAGCTGAGCTAAGCAGTAAGAAGTCCTTTTGTTTATCAACTGTGTCCTTCCCAGTAAATGTCCTTCCTCTAACAACAGATTTCAGGAGGCAAGAAAATAATTTCACTTCAATGTGAAAATTTTAAGTTATAAAACACTATCTTATTCTACTAAAAGAAAAAAGAACATTCAAAAGCTATGTGCTGTATACAGATTGGGCAAAACAGGCCAGTTCTCTCCATGGAGATTCCTTTTCTGCTTTCTTAGCTGGAATTTGATGCTTACTGTCAGTCAGAGAGTAGAGTTCTTGCCCATGAAAGGAAAAATCGTTGAAAGTGATTATTTTTAATATGGAGAGGTATGGCTAAGGATTAGGAGATAAAACTTTATATACTAGATTGATAGGACTATTTTCAGAATCACATAGTACTCTGTAATCAATAACCTGATATAGGTGTGCTCCATCTCAAGCCTATGGATTGCTTTGGAATCACCTTTATTTCTGAGCTCAAGAATAATCTAGTAAAGCCTTTCTGCAAACACTTTGGGGTTGGGTTTTTTTCTTATGCAAATGCTACTAAGTAGCCTCGTTAAATACATGCAATAAGTAGTGCTTTTCCTGAATGAAACGTTTTTCCTGTGGGGCTTATCCAGGTATATCATAATGACCGTGCCTTACTAATAGTGCAGTCTACTAAATGATGCAGGAACCAGGGAGAAAGTTTTTCTTGTTCTGTGGCCTGAGAGGGTCATAGCACATTATGAATGGCGGGTTGAGGCAAGGTAAATAGGAGCATGTCTTGTAGTTAGAATTTGTAATTTTGTTTTGATTTCCTGCTCATATGCGGGGCGGGGGGGAGGAAGAGATGCTAGGACATCCTTAGAAAATGCAACTATCAGAGTTGGTTATTCACAGTACCCTGGTTTTACATCATACATTAAGACCATTTTAGTGAGTCTATGCTAAAAATTGTCTTCCAATTCTGGTAGCCATAAATCTTTTTCTGTTCTTTAAATATATAACCAGAATGTACATTTCAAGCTGTATGACATTATTTTTTTAAGAAATGGAGATTTAATAATTAGACTGACTATAGCTAGGTATTTGGCAAGAGAATTTTCTAGAAGTCCTCATTATGTGGTGACTGTTTTTTACAGTTCATTATTTTCTGAAGAACCACCAGTGAGGTAAATTTATTTTTGACATGTGGGCTGTAAGTGCAGTCTTTGAATAGGGCCAATGTTTTCAAAACAATCCTAGTATAAAACTCAGTTCACTAAGCAAGTATTTGTTCTCTTTTCCCTTTACGATGTGTTATATACAATATTGTTGAACAGCGCATTAGAAACGCGAAGTGTTAACACTGAATTTTAATAGCAGATTGGGGTTTAATTGTATAACTTTGATCTTGTTATTTTGGTTACGTACAAAACTGAATGAAATGTATTGGAGCAGTATATTGCCATTGGACATGGGATAACTTGCACTGTTGGAACAGATGGTAGAGTTAGAGCTGTCTTCATGCTATAATACAAGAGGTTCTTTAAAGAAGTCATCTTAAGTGACAAGAGCAGAAGTTTAACTTAAGTGTTTGGCTCTTTGTTGGAAAGAATAGCATAATGTCAGCCATTAAATTAGCATAAATAAATACTTTATAAAATAAAACTTTTCTTTATTTCCACAGCATGTCTTTAAGTAGCATGCAAATAAAAAACAATATATGTTTTTAAATCTTAAAATAAGTTGTGGTAAATACCTTTATATATATTATTGTTCTTTTTTCTTACTGTTTTTGCTTTGTCTTAGAGTTCCTGTCTGCAAGCAGTGTCAATAGGCTGGGAAGGAGGTGTTTATGTACAAACTTGTGGTCACACTTTACACATAGATTGTCACAAATCTTACATGGAATCTTTACGGGTAAGTAAAACTAAAGATTATCTTTTTTATTCGGATCTGAACTGTTCTTAGTGAAGTCAATTGGATTTGTACTGTTCAATTCAGAGGATGAAAGATTGGGTTCACATGAATGGACAAGATGTTTCAAGAACTGTAGATACTAAATCTTTTATTATATCTTGACATTATTAACAAAAGTACTTTGTTTTCAGTTATTCTGATATATCAGAAAAAAATACTTGACTAAATTAATCCTGTTCTTAAAAAATTAAATCACTGTTTTTTTGGGTTGTTTTTTTTTTCTGGTGTGCATATTCAGGTAAAGCATTTCTTACACTTTTCATTTCTGTCATAGATTTTCATGCTTAACGTGATAGAAATTACAGAGAAACTGAAGAAGAACTGAGAGGGGAATTTTACAAATATAAACTTGTGGTTTAGGTTAATCCCTGATTTTCTAATTTTGGTTCATTCCTAATATGAAAATTCAGTTACAAAAAGTTTACAAAAATTAGATTTTTATCTCCAGTTATGTATGGCATATGCTATGTATATACATACAGTTTAGAGAAATGAGTTAAAATAGTTTAACTCTTATGAATTATGCATTATTTTTCTTTTTTCTCCGCAGAATATACTGTTGACAAATTAGTGCTACATACGGTTTTAAAATACAGTTTGTTAGTCAAATTTCAGAAATTGCTGCCTAGAAAAGACATCCGTATTTTCACATGGTCTCAGTAAACAAGTTAGTGTTCCACTGATGTTGCTGACCTCTTTTTCCCCCCTCAAACTCTTGCAGCCCAATTGCAGATCTTCTGAATGGCACCATAGAATGTTATCACAAGCTCAGCAGTGGTAGATCTTAAGCAATCATTTCTTTCTGTGTTATTTAGTGTAATAAAGACTAAATTATGACTGTTGCATTTGAAACTCCTTTTTTATTCAAGAACACTTTATGTGATATTTCTTTAGTGTTATTTTTTCATAAGTTTTATTAATTTGTTTCCATTTTGAGAGAAACCATGAGCAATGCTTTGTATTTTTAGAATCAGCATTGGTCATACTGTGAAATTTACCTCTAGAGAAATCGGAAGCTGTACCACCTTTATTGGATCCCATGATGACTTGTTCTTTTCCATATGACTGTAAAGATGGTTTCAGGGGTAATTGTGGCATCAAGATAATTAAGTAAAATCTGTGCTTTCCAAAATTCTGTAAAATTAGATTCTACCATGAAAAGTGATCTTTTGCATCATAGAGACACTGAAGTCCCTTTTCTGGTGGATTCTCCCTTAAACTCGAAATAAACTTTAAATTCCATCTCATTGTATTCTTGGAGATTTCTAGATTATTTAAGTGAACTTTCAATCCTCACATATATTGCTAATGCCTAGAATAGTGCATAATAATTTTGACTATTCCTAGCATTCTTAGTATTAAAACAATTTATATAGACTTGTGTTCATCTGGATAAAACATTTATTTTTACATAATACAATCAGAGATCAACATCTAAAAAGGTATGTAAAAGTAGGCTCACCAGAATGCCTCAGCATTCTGGGCTGATTGCTTGAAGTTTAAATTATAATCACTATTAACTTAGAAGTTCTCTTCTCCCAGGAGTGGGAAACCGTTGAAGCAATTCATGAAGCTGAAGCAAGGGTGCTTGCCAGTAACAGGAGTATGTGGGAGATGTGCCCACTTCCCAAACACGTACTTCTGTGTCCATTTTTTTTTCCATTTTTTTGTCGTACTGCCCTCCAATGGCTACTTGATTAGGTTTTTCAGCCTGTACTTCTGAGAAGTATCTTCAGATATTTCTCATGACTGACAATAAAATTGCCTTTTGATAAATTAAAAGATATTATCAAGGGAGTCTCAAACTTTATTGGTAATTACTAGAAAGAGACAACACATGTGAAATGTTCAAATACCCCATTGAAGTATTTCTAGTTTATTATGGGGATATTGTTGACAATAAAGAGTACTTAAAAATTAGGAAAATTAGTTGAGTTGGAGGATTGTAAGATAGTTCCTAGTAGTTAAGACCTTTTTCACTAAAATGAGGAGCTATTCCAATTATTCTTTGTTTACAGTTTTGGGGTTTAGACTTAGTTCTTTAGCTATACACCTGAAATATCAAACTAAAACTTATAATCTTGTGCGCATGTCATCTACATCTTCTTTATTTTCTTTCAGAATGACCAGGTTCTCCAGGGTTTTTCAGTGGACAAAGGAGAATTTACGTGCCCCCTCTGTAGGCAGTTTGCTAACAGTGTTCTTCCTTGTTACCCTGGAAACAACGTGGAAAGAAGCCTTTGGCAAAGTCATAGTAACAAGTGTATGCAAGATCTTGTACAAGAAGTGGAAGATCTTCAAGAACAGCTGGGAACTTTCCCAGTAAGCATCAGTGTAAGGCAGAAAGATCCTTGTTAATTTGCCTCTACCTTTCAGTTTTTACATTATGTTGCAGTTGTGACCTCTTAGAAACTCGACAACCTGGGAAACTTCATTTTCTTCTGATATGGAAAATAGCATACTATTTTTTTCCATAACAATAAATTTAAAATATTTACAGCACTTACTGCATTACCTACTATAAATGAAACAATTAAAAAGCTATGACAAAATGTGATTAATATAATTTTTTATGGAGTGCATTTTTACTTCCCTCCATAGAACTTACATAGAATTGAGTCATGTAATATAAAATTCATTTATCATTTCTTTACAATGTAAACCCACCAATATCCTTGTAACTAGAAGCTATTTAAAGAATGTCTATTAAGCACATTTTAAGGTATGGATTGTTTGTTTTACAGAAAGAGCAGTTTGCAGATGCTTATGTATTACACAGCTTTATGAGGTCTTTCTGAATGATAGAATTAATTCCATTAAATTTTGCTAGCCTTCCAGTCTTGATGGAGGTACTTTGTGTTATTTTTGTGTACTTGTGCAGTGCAATTATACTATAAAATAATGCAGGCAGTGAGATCTTTGAACTTAGGAGATGGGCAAAACAGTGATGGTTTCTTATTCAGAACAAATCAGAATAACTTTCAGAATATTCTAATGCTTCTGAGAGAGAATATTGGCTTTTAATGAATATTTTTTCATAACCTGCAAATGTGTTTTTATAATTACGAATCTGCTACACTTTACGATCGGCTATTGCATTTCTTCACGTAAAATTACCTAATCTTCTTTTGTGTCTTTCTTCATAGTCTGAAACCAATCTCAGTAAAGAAATGGAGTCTGTAATGAAAGATATAAAAAGTACCACACAGAAGAAGTATACAGATTACAGTAAGAGTCCTGGATCACCTGACAATGATTTTCTCTTTATGTATTCAGTAGCCAGGTGGGTATGTTTTTTCTTTTTATATTTTTTTTCTATTGTGTTTCTCAGTATGGTATTACTCACCAGATAGTTTTCTTCTTTAAAAAAAAAAAAAAATCCATCCTCTCCAAAAAGTACTTTTTGAGTACTTAGTACATCAAGGTTACATTTTCTGATTTTCATATGCCAGGCATATGCAAGATGGAAGGATGTGCCTTTCAGTTCATTTTTAGTATATGCAGCAGTGGCACAAAACCTGGAGAACATTTTGTCTTCTGCTTATTTATTTTCTTCTTTATTCAAGGTTTTGCTTTCCATATATCAAAATTTTATGTTTAATTTCTTTTTCAACCTTCTTTTCCCAAACTGTCACATTTTCTCTCCTATTTAGGAGAATGAGTTTATTTCTGTATCACTGCCATATTGCTGGTTTTCAAATCACAGGGTGTTTTTAATCTCTCCATCAGACATTAGTTTTATTTACATAAGTGGGGATCACAGAAGCAGCCTTTTCTACATCGGCAACCAGGAATCTCTCTTCATGTGAATAACGCTTCTAAAAGAAGTGTCAAAACTACCAGCATTTTCTCTGTGATGCTTGATTCCAGTTTTATAGCTGTCAGTGTCACAGACACCATCTCCAAGAAAATCAAACAGTCCCTCCTTCCATCTATACCATTAATGTTAAGATGCTCTGAGTGGTTAATCTGTTCAGATTTACTGTAATGCAGAGTTTTTCCATAAGAAGAAGATGAGACACTCATTAAGGAAATAATTTTCTAAACCCCGACTTACTGAGGCCTGCAAGGAAGGTGCTGACTGCAGAGAAAGTGCAAGCATGCAGGTGATATCATACAGTAGCATTTTTACTGCAGTTTCATAAACTCCAGTTACTGAGTGTCTTTGGTATATAAACAGTGAAAATATTCAAGACTTGGCTCGGCAGGACTCTGGATAATCAAATCTAAGGTTCAGCTTTTGACAGAAGGTTGGACCATCTGATCTCCAGAATTCACTTCCAACCTAGATTATTGTATAATTCTATTAAAAGAAATATTACCTGTATTCTTTCAGGGTATTTTAACTGTGCCTTGATTATGAAGAACAATTAAAATTTATACATAGCAAGCTAAAAAATTGTTACTTTAAGTGGTATATGCTATACAGGGATGAATAATGTTGAGATTTTTAGCAATGATGTGTTTGGTCAATACAATTTAATATCCTTCCAAAAATACAAAGGACTCAAAATTAATGTTTCCCGTATAAAAGCATGATTACTTGTAACTGTAACTTGACATGCCATTTAAGGTACAAAAATTATGTTATATAACATTACATCCAGGAATAAATTATAACTTTAAAAATGCTAGCTAAGCATGTTTTAAATATATCAATATTTTATGATCTTTATATTAACACTCTAAGCCCAAGATTTTTATTTTCATTCCAAGAGTTAAAAATACCTTGAATCAGAACAGCATTTCTTGAACAGAACAGCTGCTTGCACTGCTGGACAGAGGAAATCATGGTTGACCACAAAGATTAGGATATGCCACCTGTACTCATTGTCACCTCTTCTTGTTAGGTTAGACAGGTGTCAGCAAGTTTCCATTTATCCATGTCTGAAGGATTTCAAGTGTTGGATCCAGCCTTCTATATTGTTATCATAACTCATAAGATCACTTGGGAGGGTGCCTGGCAGATCAGCTACAAATGGTTTATTTCTCTTCCCTTTCAATTCAGCAATCCAGATTTACAGGTTTCTACTACCTGATAATTGCATAAGAACTACAGGTTAAAAAAAAAAAAAAACTTTTAAAAAGGCATTTTAATATAACCTTACAGTTTGTATTTATGGAAATAAATATGTGAGCTGGTCATCTCCCAGACTGAAAGAGTTTTCTTTGTATAATTTTAGTATGTTTTGTTTAATTTTATGTACCCAAACAATGGACTACCCACAATTTAATTTACAGACTGAAGTAACTTGCTTTCTGGAAGTTACTCCTGTCATTCAGCCTGTTTATTCCTTATTTCCATCCAGTTCTTTTTCAGGTGATTATATCCTTCTCTTCCTTACCAACCAGTTACCTTTTAGCATTTCTAGTTTCGTGTATTCTGCAACATTTCATTGTTTCTGGTCAGACCATCTACAGCTATGTTATGTTACTCATTTCTTCCTGGTATTTAATCTAACATACAGATAAAAGTGGTCAAGACGATAAGTAGCCCCTGTTTAAATAAGCGTTTGAACGCAGTGATGTTTTTATTGACTCCATTATATTTGCAAGTGAATTAAAACGCTCTTAATCTTCTTAAGTCATGTTCCATTTCAATCAGAAAATAGCATCATCTGCATTCTTCTTAAAAGATGCTAGTTTACAGCTGGAGGCCAGCATGCTGGAATGGGAATGCTACTGGTTAAACAAGATGTAGCCACTCGCCACAACAGCTTATCCTTTCTGCTTCAGGAAAATGGCAACTTACTTTCTTACTTCACTTTTGTTTACCCAGACGGATGTCACTGGTAGCAGAGTAAAGAAATTACAAGCAAGTTCTCTACCACCTGGTAGGAGAGCTAGCCCCATCGGTTTTCCTAGCAAAAGAGGCACTCAGGGTCTTGGCATCCTGATTTCCATGCACAGCTGGAAGAGCAGCTCCTTAGCTACTTCCCCCTTTCCCTCCAGTCTTACCTTGTTAAATTTATGTCCTTTCCATATGCATCCCTCCTTGTCTTTGCTGACATTTATGAGATTAGTGTAGCGTGTCATTCATAAATCATGTGTGCCTAGCTTTAATTTTAATAGCTCTGTGTTCACAGCATAGGTGACTGTCATTTGTGGCAATATCTTGGAGGACTGTTTCTGTACTGCATAGCAGTAGGTTTTGTGCTTTCATTGGCTGTGTAAACGAAGCTTTTGGTTTTGCTGTCAACTATGTATAGACCAATATAAGAACCTTGTGTTCTTTCCTTCCAGTCTGTGTCTAAATATCTGGGGTTTTTCATATATGTGTTGCCTTTGTAAAGTGAAGTGAAATAAATGGTAGTTCTTAACTTGATTCTTCTGTCCCAATAGAAAGAGGAGGTCCATCCAAGTATGTTCTCTTTCTGGAAAGGGCATTGCAGTTTTACTTCCCCCTCCTTCATATCCTGATATGAATTCTGAGAAATACGCAATCACTCTCTCCTCTCCCCGCCCCCCAGTATCTTCCTTTAATGAAAGCCTGCAAGAAGCGATGAAGTAGAGCTGGTTTTTAATCAGGAGTCTCTACAACTGAGCAAAATCCATCTTCTCAGTTTTTTTTCTGTGAGTGAGGAAGATAAAGCCAGTGTTCTACAAAATTTGTTGCTCCAATGAATGATGCAAAGATTTCTGGATAGAGGAAACAGTCACTCATATGGATTTTCTTTCTCCTCTTTCCTTCATATTGAGGGAGCTGTGATAGTAAAGGATGCCTTCAAAGACCACTCTGTATTCCACTCTATCAGATGCCCTAAGTTTTTCTTTACTGATGAGAGAGTAGGCACTGAGAGCTCTGCATTTCTTCAGTAGAGAGCAGATGGTACCAGATCCTCAAGACAGACGGGAGCTTGAATCAGGGAGAAGATACACTAGTCTTTTAAAAAACGATTTAGGACTGTACCTGATATTGAACATTTTATAAAGGGGAAGCGTTCAGCTTCACAGAAGCTTTCTCTACTGTGCACTTTTATGCCAAAGTTTAGTTATGTTTTGAAAGAGGTGTCTGAGAGGAAAAGGCTAATATTTACATTTCCAAGAAAGCTGAACTATAAGCTGCTGTCTTTGAGGAGCTGGGGGCAATGAAGATGTGTGGGAGGTGAGAGTTGGTATGTTATGTGTGATGGAGTATATGTTTCCAGAAATCTCTGTCCTTACATTCCTTATAGCAAAAAGTACTATATAACACCTCATACATAACAAAAAGAGTTTTTTCAGAATCGTCCCTGAGGTTTGTTTTATCAAATTGTACATATACGTATTTATCTTGGTGAAAGGGAAATTTAAAATTCTGGACCTAGAACATTCAGGTAGTGTTTTTGATTTAAGTCTTAATTTTCTTGGTTTTAATGGAAGGCTGCCATTAATTTTGTTCTACAAATTAGTTATCAGAAGGTTTGTAGAAATAAAACATACTGGTTTCCTTTATATCCCCATAATGAACTAGCACATACTGATCTACAGTTGCTGTTTTGTCCACTAATATGAAATCCCTGTCCCTGCTTCCTTGCTGGTAGATTTTTAGAAGTTCAGTGAGCACTGCAAATCGCCTGAGGAGTGGAAAATTCCCCTGTCACACAGATGCCCTTATCAGCAGCAACCAGATGGAGCTCTGAGCAGGCACATTATCAATGTTAAATTGCCTTTTCTGAGTAGAGAGGATTAAAGCATTCCTTCAGAAATGGGTGGCATAAGCTGCAAACTTAGGGATAGTAATATTCTGAAATGTTACTATTTTAAAAACATGAAAGTATCTGAACAAACACGGCGTATCAAAAACGTATTATTCTTTCAAGCTGATGGAGCTGAAATTCTTAAAAAATAATTTGTTTTTAATCAAATAGTCATCCTGTAGTTTCTGCTTAAGTATATGTGTGTGGGGGGGTGTTCTTAGCTTAGATAAATTATGTGCCTAAAATTCTAGAATAGATTTTAGTATGTATTCAGTCACATTATATTGAACCTAAAATTGTTTGATTTTTAGTTAAGGACAAAATATGTTTAGACTGAGCTTTGCACTTTGGATTAAATTAGTAAAATAATATTTTGGAATAATAGAATTATATTCCTTTATTTTAATTAAAGAAAGGTATGTTGACTTATTGAAACAAACTCTCAGAGAACATAATATAAATTGTTTGCTCCAAGTCTTGGGGGTAAAAGATAACGCAGTACTGAAACACCCAATTCCAAAATTAAACAAAGCTATCAAATTTGGCCTAATAATTGGTGCCTAAGTATCAGATTACAATAATACTAAGAAAGCAAGCATCAATGCGACATGCAGAGATTTAGTGACACAACTTCTGTTTCATACTAATGAGCTGCAGTGAATACCAGTGTTTCATTCAGAATTAACCCCCAAGGTTGTTATTGACTAACTTGTTTATAAAGGTCAGTGCTTCCATTATAACTTATACTGCTTTCATACTTAGTTACTTGATGGCATATCCATTGTACCGTCTGTTTGTTTAAAGCAAAACAAAAGCCCTGCCAATAATGGGAACAGTTTTTAGACATATCCGATTGATTGAAATTTAGCCAATCTATATATAGTCTTTTCAGATTTGCTCATAAATTCCCTTATTATCAAAGAGTAGTGTGTGCATACAGAAAAAAGCCTCGGAATTAACATTTTTTAATTCTTCAATCACAATTGAGGCAGCTCTCTTAATATAGTACTTGCTAATCAAACCACTTAAAATCACATTTGGCAGTATCTTGATCAACTTTGTTTTGTTCTGAGTCATATTTTGGCAGTATCTCACATTAAAGATTAGTTCACAGCATTCTTTTATTTAGTGTATGCTGGGAGTTTGTGGTGACTCTTTTGCGTCTGTGGAAGCTTGAATAATGCTGTTCCATTCAAACACTGTTATGTTTTTCTTGCAGAACAAACTTGGAACTTGAGCTGGTCCATAGAGGAGGCAATTTATGTTCAGGAGGTGCAAGCACAGCTGGGAAAAGATCATGTTTAAGTAAGTTTTATGTTATGAAGTGCAATATAAATTATTATAATATTGAATAAAGATGTCTGGTTCTTTCTAACATTTTCTAAATTATGTCAACTTCTTTCTCCCAAGAACCTTTTTTTCTGCTATAATGAGTCTTTGGTTTTTGTTGCAATTTGAGAAATCTGAAATCTAATTTGTACAAGTTATTCGTTAGAGCTAATCATGTGTTGTGAGTATAATCTATTTACAAATCAATTGTCATAGTATCCATGTAATATTTTTTTAATAATTTCCCATTTTTATGAGTAAAACGAGAAGTATTTTAAGGGTAAAGCAGGAAAGCTTTGTTTCACCCTAGCTGTTGTTACTAATAGTAAAGAAACTTGTTTCTTTGATTGCTAATGTAGCTCGTGAGTACGTCTGATACTTAGAAATCTGCAGCAACCATATCCCATGTCTTTAATTGCACTCACTCTTTCTCTGACAGGAGAGTTTTTCAAATTTTCTTTGGTAGAAACTCTCAAATTGTCATTGTTCTGAAACCTTTAATATTTGGCAAATAAAGGACTTCTGGCTGACAGAAGTGCTTTTTCTCCTAAGAAAATCTTTTAATCTTTTACTGGAACATGAACTGTTAGGAATGGACATTTTCTTCTGTCAGAAAAAATTGGAAGGTGTATCAGAATACTACTTATACTAATGCTTGTTTAAATCAAGCTCATGCAGCCGTAGCAGCAGAGTGAGTAGTAAAAATGTCAGAAAGCTTGGGTCTACGTCTGCCTTTTGGTACATGATTTGTGGGTGGTGTTTTCCTCATCATTTGCGGTGATGAGCTGCCAAAGAAATCCCATCACGTGCTGTGCTGTCCACATCCTCTCTAGGATAAGAGCCTTCTGTTACTGCCAGGAAATGTAGTTCAGTTGATTTCATTCACGTGTTGTGATTTGTGAAAAGTTCTTTTAAACCCTACTGCACGTTGTCTCCCTCCACCATCGTTACCTCCCTCTCCCAGCAGAGCGAAGTACCTGAAAAATGCATGTGTTGAAAGAACCGTTTGCAAATGTGAAGCGTTTATTGAAGTCAAGGCTCTACGCATAGTTTGTACTTGGATTACGTTATATTTTTAATTGTATGTTCACCTAGTAAGATGGACACTTTCTCTCTGAATTTTAGCAACTCACTGGATGCGTTACCTATTTCACAGCCATGTTATTTGGAAGACCATGATGAGCAGCTTAGGGCAGAGATTTCAGCTTACAATTGAAAGGCTTTTGAAATATCTAAAGTGAAAAAAATTGGAATGACATTACACATAATGCAAGTGTACCCCTGTCTTCACATGGCTTTACTAGTCAAACAAGATCTTTCTAAGTCGACATTTTAAAGTTTAGAAGAATGTGTGTGGGGAAGTGACCTGTATTCTAAGGTCATATTTTTATTTTATAGTTTTTCAAAATCAGGAGATTTCAGCTTCTCTATATGATATTTTTCTTTTAAAGATAAAAGTGAAATGAAATACATTCATTACATCTTAAAACACTGTGAAATGTTTGACATCGTATCAGTATCAAATTTGTGTGGCATGTATCTATTTAAAAGCTTAACATATATATCTGAAAGATCACTTTTTTTTCTCATGGTGCTTTTTCACCAACTAGTGTCAGTAAATGCTGGAAGATTATGACTTTGCAGAGAATGGTTGAACCACCAGAGTTCTGGGCAGCTTCCTCAGTGTACATCTCTGTAGCTGCATTGTTTATATTTGAATTATATCAGTTGACACCAAGGGAGTAACTACCTCAAAGTTGATTTTGTTTGTTTGGAGTTTTTTTAAGAAGAAAAATAAAGAAATAAAGAAACAACATTGGACACTTCCACGATTCAGCTGGACAGGGTGCTGGGCCATCTTGTCTAGACCATGTTTTTCCAAGAAAGGTTGGACCAGATGATCCTTGAGATCCCTTCCAACCTGGTATTCTATGATTCTATGAAAAAAATTCCACCAAGATGAGGTCTGGTAGCTGACACTAAGTAGTTTGTACAATACATTATTTAATTTTTCTCTTAAGGACGAGAGGAAATGGCCTCAAGTTGCGCCAGGAGAAGTTTAGATTAGATATTAGGAAAAATTTCTTTACAGAGAGAGTGGTCAAACGTTGGAACAGGCTGCCCGGGGAGGTGGTGAAGTCACCATCACTGGAAGTGTTCAAAAACCATGTGGATGTGGCACTTTGGGACATGGTTTAGGGTGTATGGTGGTGTTAGGTTAACGGTTGGACTTGATGATCTTGAAGGTCTTTTCCAACCTTAATGATTCTGTGATTCTGTAGTTAGGACCTGATTTTAAAAGGGAGCATACCTTTTGCTGACAGCCAGTTAAAAGATGAGTCAGAATTTTTAATATATATTCCTCAAGTCTTGAAATGCATGGAGAATACTGTAATCATTGGAGAAATTTCTTTTTGGAGAATTACAAAATTGGAAATGATACATGGAGAATGTATCTCCACTGGAGAATTGTCTTATTGTTTGAGATTTTTACTTCAACAAAACACGATGTTCAAATTCATGTATCATACTTACCTGTTTTTCCAGCACTTTTACTGTATTGCCATTAACTCAGTGAACCAATATTGTCTGTTCATCAAAATAGATTACTGGAATAAACTAAACTTCTAGAAAGTTGAAGATACTTCTCACACTTGAGAAGTCTGGAAATGTCTTCTTAACAAGAAGCTTTAAGTAAGATTACATCAACTATTGCTTTTAGAAACGTGTTAGTTCACAAAATTTAAAATGTGTATGAAATACATCACTTTTTTGGTAGCAGCAAATCTGCTGTTAAACAGTTGTCTATATAAGTAGTAAAATAGCCCAGTAAGGAAAACTTTGTTTTAAATCCTTGTCTTCAGAATTGTGTATATATTTAGAGAGAAGAAGTTTTTCTCCATAATGCAGTTCGGCTGTTTTCATATACTTGCACACAAGGGCTTAATCTGAAATTGGTATTTCCTAGAATTGAAAAACTTGTTGATGAATTTTTTTTAGAATGTGATAACACTTCTTGGTTACTTTTTCTGTTTGCTTGCTTCTACTTACAATACATTGCATTTTGCTTGTTTACTATAATAATTTTTTATTCCTTTCTTAAACTGTTGTGTAATTTTGCTTATTGAGTATGTTGTACATGGAAGTTGTGCTTTTTCCTTTAGCTGTTGCATTACTTCAAGGATTCTAGTGCATATTTCTGATGAAGGGGTAGGGACAGCATTTAAATGCAATGCAGCTGCTTTTTTTCCACAATTCTGGGTAGAATGGTGAATTTTCTTATTTAGATGTAAATCAGTCATGTTCGTGTTTGTAGTATCTATCTTGCACTTCAGAAAACTTGAAGAAGGCCTTTTAAAGCTGTTCGTTGTTAAAATATTCACATGCTGTTTATGTTGTGTATTTATATTTATTTTGTAACACTGCTGTGTATCAAACTAGTCACATTTTATCTTACATTATAATACTCTAATTTTTAATGTAAGGTAATGGGGTTCTCCTAGAACAGACCTGTGCAGTACTTCCATTTAGTATTATTAGAGTTACTGTTGGACATTAGGCTAAATATGACTAGTGGGAGCAAAATTAGTTTTCCATATATAGCAGAGTTTATTTTCACTAAACTGTTATATAATTAGATGAGTTTCCTTCATTGCCCCTTCCATACTGGTGCATTTAGGGATTAAAAAATTGCAGTTCTTTCGATACATGTTCTACAATAGGTTTTATTATCTTTCCATACTCATTTATTTTTCTAAAAGGTAATCCTGGTTTTAAAGTTTCACTTAAAATGTACCTTTGACTTCATCATTGTCCTATGCAGTGAAGAAAGAATGATTTTAAAAATCCAGACCCTGTCTAGAACTTGAATACTGTTTTGTTAAAGTCTTGCTTGCACAGTATTGAAACTGCTTTTGTTTTTTTAATGTCATTCATATCATTCAGGTCCAGCAGAAGTAATCTAAAATACAACCTGTTTTTGTTTTTCTTATGTGCGAGGTAATGAGGTGTCCCTCTTGTGATTAAGCATACCACTCTGCATTAGTCTTGTAAAAACTGTAAAGTTTGGCGATTAGATATTGTAGAAGACAGAATATGTTGTCCCAGGTGAGCTGTTACAGCAGCAAACATCAGGGAAGGTGGTGGGAACAAATAGGTCAAGAGCTGTTTTAGTAGATTGCACCATGAGGGCAGCTGCTCTTGGGAAGTAAAGTTAAGAATGATTAATGTAGCTGTTAGTGTCAGTGATTGAATCTGTGTGAGAAGAATGATAAAGAAAATTTGGCTGTAAAATCGCCTTTTCGAGATTTAAAGTTTTGCATGTGTGTTACTAAACAGTGTGCAACCAAAAAATGCAGATAGAGTCCTATTTACTTATTACTTAAAAATCAAGTCCTATTTTAAGGACCATGTTACAG
This sequence comes from Phaethon lepturus, assembly GCF_000687285.1. Classification (NCBI taxonomy): domain Eukaryota; kingdom Metazoa; phylum Chordata; class Aves; order Phaethontiformes; family Phaethontidae; genus Phaethon; species Phaethon lepturus. The sequence goes on along the minus strand of NW_010525473.1, from coordinate 42,829 downwards.
CTTTAGAGTCTATCATACAATCTTTGGGTTGGAAGGGACCTTTTAAGGTCATCTAGTCCAACCCCCCTGCAGTAAGCAGGGACGTCTTCAACTAGATCATGTTGCTCAGAGCCTATGGCCTCGAAAATTCTCTTGGGTTTAGGAGATAATTTTGATATATAACAATTGTACAGGTCTTATTTCTCTGTTTTATAAAGTTTAAGAGGTCTGATGTTTTGCTTTTTGTTTTCATTGTTTTTTATTTATAGAACAGCTTCAGAACACAGTATTAAGGCTGAATAATTAGGACTTCTCTGTACGACTTTTGTATGTGTCTAACTTGTATATACGTGTTTTTTCTCTGTCATTGTTACTCTGGTAATCTTGCAATAGTGTGGGTGAACAATTCCACAAAATTTAAAAGTCTGTAAATTAATTATAATTTAGTCCTTTCTTCCTTTCATCTTTTAAATAGTTCTTCTGTCTTTTTGTGGCTGCTTTCTTTTCTTTTTTCCTTTTTCCCTTTGTAATAAGGATAGGATTAGAGTTTTTTTGAGAAGCATTAAATATACTATCACCTTGTCCTCTGGCTTCAGTTTCCCTCTACTGGAGCTTCTTATCCTTACACTTCCCACAGATAGCAGAGTTTGGCGTTTCAGCATCAACTGCATTAATTGGAAAGGACATTAATTTACAAGTGGACATAAAAAAAGTATTTAAGACTTGTGTAAGCTTGCCCTAAATAAAGTGTGCAGCACCTTCATAATTTCTATGATGGTTCTAACCATTGAGAAACCGTATTGTTCCATTGGGTTTTTTTGTTTGTTTGTTTTCTCTTCTTTTTCATTTGAAGCCTGTGTTTTGCATCTGTAGATGGCTCAGCAGTGTCATCTGCCTTGATTATGTTGTTAGTTTCAATTTAATCAGTGCTTTTAGTGTTCTTGTGAGCACAGAAAGTCATCTTGACATGAAGAATTTTCTAAGCTCTTCATACTCCTCTGTATCAAATTTTTCAACCATGTTGATAGTAAAGGCTGTCTCCATTTTATCAATGTGGCCAGTGATACTTGGAACCACTAAGTATGGTTCATTCCTGTAGGAAGAAAAACCTAATTCCTTTATGAGTTACTCAGTTGCAGCTCTCCTTCCTGTAATCTAATAATGTGACTATGGTTGCAAAGATTGCTACCCAGCTCTCTGCAGCCACTGGAAATAAAAAGAATACAAGTAGTTTTCAGGAATGCTTTTTGCCTTGGTACAGTGGATTTCTGTGGTTGGTTGATTTGGTTTGGGCTTTTTGGTTTGGTTTTATGGGGTTTTGTTTTGTTTTTTAGTTAGGAGCTGGCAATCTGCAGATCTTTGGTGCCCATCCATTCATGCTAACTTTGAAAAAGCAGTTTTTCTCAACAACAGATGATCCTATTTCCTAAAAAGCTGGGTATGCCATTCATATCTAGCTTGGGAGAGGCAAAGATAGATATAGTTAGAATTCTGTTGCTAAAGTTGATTTCCTACAGCGGCAAGTTTTGTGTCGAAGATAATTAGCTGCTTCATCAGCAATTAAGGCTTAAGATTTTGTAAAGACTATTCACGTCTTAATGCCTTAATAGGCTTTTCCTGACCTTCACTTTTTTTTTTTTCTTCACTGATTCCAATCTACAGGATCAGTGATGAGTGGGAAGATGCTGTCAGCCGGTCTTTGCAGCTGCTGTTGCTAAGTGGACTATATAAGCCTCTACAAGAAGAAAAAAAAAAATCCTCAATCTCCTTATTAACAGTCAAGTCCCATCTGGTTGTATCAAGTGTTTTATAATCTGTGTTCTTGATAGTCCCAGGAAACTTTGGGAGAAGGGCGTAATGTCTCTAGTCTGGTAAGGTGCTAGTGCAGGCAGCATGGATATGTAGACAAAATACCCATTATCTTTGTTTTTTATGAGAGGAGCAGCTTAGAACAGTTCCTCTAATAGCTTCGGTCCCAGTGCAAAGACAGGGTCTTATCCTTTGAGATGCTCTTTTGAAAGTACTAATTCCAACTGAGTTTACTGCTCCTCTCTCATAACAGGTTAACCCTGAGAAATAGAGCTAGTATAAGAAGAGTTGACAAGAATGTACCAAGAGCAGCAGTGTACGGAACAATAGATTTATTTTTGTAATTTTTAGAAATAGGATTAGGAAGACTAATATGAATCAAGTTAAAGCTAATGTCTAACTGCTAATCTCGGTGATTCTATTAAGTGTTTTATATAAGCTTTACATGTATTCGGTGAAAACAAAGGCCATCTAATAAGTTGGGAGAATTGAGATGCGCTACTGCAATGTAGGTAATATTTGAGTCACATGAACATGTTTTAAAGCCAGTAATAATCTCACCCACTTAAATGTCTAAATCTCAGAATCCTGCCAAGCCCCTGATGACTGCAGCAATAAGTTATATTGTGCAAATTTTGTGATTTTTATATTTATTCAGTTTAGCTGGATGCAGCCTGTCTCAAATATTACAAAGTTATTAGGAGAGGAGGACCATATTCAAATTCTTTTCACTGTTTACTCCTCATGATTTGTTATCAGTAAACTTGTAATTCTAGTTTCATTGTGATTTCATGTGTAGTTATCAATCTCTAATTTTGTTGCTGCTGTGCTTTCTAAAATTAATATTCTTCGACCAAATTTTGTTAAGAATGTTATTTTGGAGGCTCTGAGCTACACCCAGATCCTGTCTTTCCCACATGCAAAGGTGGGCTGACATGGAGACAGTTGGCCATAAGATGCCCTGTGAGCGGTGGAGGGGTTTGGGATGCCTGGTGGGTTATGGCCTTCCTTTCCCTTCTTCGCAAGACTAGGCAAGGTTGTCGTTTATGTGCCATTGTCATGTTAATGTTTTGCTGCTACTTGTCTTAAAAAAAGGTGCATTTTAATGGTTCTAAGTAGGGTATAAGAAAATGGGAAGATACGCTGTATTTTTATGTTTACATTTCAGAATGATGCATTCACAGGAATACACAGGGGTAAAAACTCTGGTATTCATTTGGCCCAAGGCAGATTTCTGCCAGTCCCTCAAGCATAAGAATGTGGTGAAATACCAAGCACTTTGTGCACGAAGAAGTTGCTAGTTCTAGATTTTCAGTGCTCTGGTGTTCTCCTTGGCTTTCTCCAATATTCCATAGTTATAGTAGATGTGAGGTAAAGCAGTTGGAGTCACTGTGGTGTAAAACAGAAAAATGTTTGTCAAGAAGTAAACCTTTGTATCTTCCTCTGGCCAGCCTTTAGTTTTTGCTAATTGTTAGAAATCTTATCAGAAATATGAATAGAGAAGCTATAGACAAATCAGAACTCAATTTGACAAACTTGGAAGGTGGGAGCCGTCAGGCCGTTTCGGTGGCAGTGTTCCCGTTAGGGGGCAATGTTATTCCTTGGTTACCCCGGCTCTGGAAACAAGCATGGCTGTGCTGCACTGGCTTAGAGAGTATCGTAATATTTTTAAGCCCCTTCATAAAAACTATTTCATAAAAGGTCATTGTAACCATACCTGATTACCTACTTCCAAGCTTTACATTTACGTGCTAGACACGTTTTCTTGCAAAGGAGCAATAGCTGCCTTAAGCACAAAAAAAATATTTTCTTACAAGACTGCTTAACTGAATTTTTTGTTCAGATTCAGTCGATGTTAAAATGTATCTCGATTCTATAAATGTTACGCACTTGGAGATGTAAGTAAGTAAATTCTTCAGTACTAGAGTTTGGTGCTTGCCTGCTTAATTTCATATCAGTAAAAGCTCAGGAAAATAGCTAGTAAAGGAACAGAGGGTTAATTAATTATGCTAAGCTTTTTTTTTTCTGCACATAGTTGCCCATTTCTGTTTGAGGCAAGGAGCAGTTCAGAAAAAAATTACATTCCTCTTAGTAGCGGAGAGGCAAGAGGGAAGGAACTGATACTTTCATGAGTTTCATTACAAATAAAACCATACTGGAGGGATTTTTTTATTATTTTGATGAAATATCAGAGTATTTTCACGGTTTTGAAGTTTGTCACCAAAGCCACGTTTTGCTAGAATCTCTTACCAGGAGAAAAGATGATTTATTTTGTCCTCATTGACTGTTTTTATTCAGAAAGCAGGTGACAGGAATCAATTGCAATGCCATGTACATCTCCAATTATTTTACAAACCCCAGGAGCTAATTACAGCCCTCAGGCTCTGGCAGTCATCTGACTTCATCATGCGACTTTTTTGGCCATTGCGTACCACTGAGTAATTGTCTATTTATGGAAAATAAATTAATAGCTGCTATTTCTCCTTAAAAAAGAGGACCTGTGAGTGAGTGTGTAGGTTGAGCAAGTGGGTTTCAGAGAGAAGGGAGAGAGATTAAGAGAATAGGAGGCAAAGGGATCAATTGAAATAATAAAAGAGGGTTGGGGGAAAGAAGATGGCAAGATACTAAGGGAAGATGTTAAAATGAAAGGGAGGAAGGAAGCAGGATCCCAGAAAATTGAACAGGGGAAGCAAACACAGCAGCAAATAGCAAGATATAGTGTGATGGGAGGAAAAATGGGAGCAAAACTGTGGGAATAGTGTTTTAAAATATGATTTTAATATAAACCTGTGAAGATTAAAAAAGATGCTTTTTCTGCAAACTGTAACTGTGTTATAAACACAGAAAAAGAAGTGAAGTCTGAGATTCTTATTGTACGTACCTCTGTGAAAAGGCTGTCAACATAGATGGTGCCTGCTGCCTTAGCTCACTTAAGTGGAGAAAGGATTCGATGTTACCTTTATTTGTGTTGATCATATGATTCATAGAGAAATGAAAACTGCATTTTACTATATGATACTGCAGTAATGTGCTTTAATAATAATAAACGAAGCATCCTTTGTTCAAAAGGTTCTAGAAGTGTTTTGCAAATTATATTTTTGACACAGTGGATGTACAGGAGGTTTTGAATTGATGAATATTAGCAAACTTTGCCTGCAGGCTGTATACAATCTTTGCAATTATAAAGACCGTTGCTACTTTAGTGTCGCTGTGGTGTGGTCAGAAGTTTGCGGGTTTTTGTCTGCCAAAAGTTACCTACAAAATAACCTTATGAAGGCAGAAGGAATAATAACCCTTTAAGGATGAAAAGCTGAATGGGCTTGCTATAGGCCAGAACTTTTAGCAACTTTAGGGTAATTTCAAGTATGTTTTGCACAGAACTTAACTGTGAGAGCGAGCTGTGTATTAAAAGTATATCAGTCCCCGTTTAGAAGAGATGTTTAGGAAATAACGGCTTCTAGCATAAACTGGAGAGGGAAGTGAAGGGAGCATGGAACCTTAGCAACATAAGAGCACATGAAACAGGATTTTTACGAAGACTATAATTAAGTATATGGAGCTGGTGTTTTACGAGCACTAAAACAACTGAGATCTGGTCAAAGCTTTCTAAACAGCCTTTCTCTGTTTCAGAATTTCAGGAGAGGAGAAAAAAACCTGTTTTTTTCGTATACACGCATATGTTCACTGCCTTCTATTGAAATCTTACTTCTCTTCAAAACCTTTAAAAAAAAAAAAAGATGCATGTTAGGATACCAGCTTATTTGGAATGAGATTACAGACTTTACAGAATCTTGTAAAATAAATGATGGCAACTTAATGTAAAATACTTCATATAATTGTACATAATAATCAGCAACCTATCTTCTTCATCTTTCAGATCAGCTGTTCCATGTGTTGGCCATGCACATGCGCCTCTACAGTATAGACTCTGCATACAATCCCTGGAGAAAACTAACCCAGCCGATGCAGGATAAAAATTCAGAGCAAGTATTTTAATTTACCAAATATCAGTTTTACCTTGTGAAAGAAACATCCTTACAGAGGGACTTTGGGTAACTTTCTGTCTTAATTTAAATTCTCAGTGAGGTAGGCTGATGAATTTAACATCTAAACATTGTATGTATATATTTGTAAAAACACATTTTCAAATTTCTTTTACATAAAATCTTTGCGTACACATTCCAGTTTTGAGTTAAAGCTTAAATACGCCACTTGCAAGCTTAAGCACACGCAAATTTAATGCTGGGTAAGTGGATAGGTGCACTGCTGTTCTTGGTACAGATGCTAGACAAAATTTACATTGAGATTAAGTTCATAAATAGTTTATTGAAAGTTGGGCAATGACTAATAGCTGTTACAGAAATAACACAAGTAGGCCTAATATATGTGAGGAATGATTTTATTGGAAGGTAAAAGTTTTCATCATGCTTGTTATTTTAAGCAAGTTATTTACCTGAAGTTGCTTGTAAAATACCAACCTTACATATACAGCTGTACAAGGATTAACAATATAAAAAATGGAGCCGTGTAGCTGTGTTCCACAAGGACTCGTCTTCCTACTTGACTTAAGACCCTTCACTTTTCAGATTCTACCTTGACTGTGAGAAGAAAGGTTTCTTGCCTAAAACCAGATGATTATTTTTCCTCATAAGAGGAAAACAGTATTTTTTTTTTTTCTCTTGGGACACTGAGCATCTTCTTCATAGCTAAAGTCTCCACTTTGTAGCTTGCAGTAATGAAGACTTGTCTTTTTAGTATGTACCCAGCTGTGTATTTGTCAGTGTGTTCTAGGAGCCTGGGGGAGAAATCATCATCAGATTGAAAAAATTCATCTAGGATAGTGATGCCACAATCCTAACCTGCAAATTAGGAAAAATTTGTGCTTGCATCTATAGTTTGAGATTTTACTGTTTGTCCTTTTGGACCCAGGTCTTTTTTTGCAATCAACATTAGATTATTACAGTAATTAGACTAGATTAACAGATTAGTTTATAAACCATTAGCAGAACAAAGCATCAAAAATATTGTAACTTGAAAACTTGTTACTCAGCATGCATTCAAATAGCTTTGAGAGTATGTTTTCGTGTGATTCTGCTCTCATCTAGACTGAGCAGTGGAACAAGGTTAATAAATTTGGTTTATGGTTGACTCAAGTTATACCAGGCAAAATTAAGATCATGTTGATAGGCCGCTGACAGTCAGACTGGCTGTGGGACTGATCATGCACTTCTCATTTTGGTATTTGAAGAGCTTGCTGGCTTTAGAAGCAGCAGTTAACAGAGGAGCTGTTTTTTCTGCATGTGCAACTTTTTTTCACTCTTAGAGACTTGATGGAATTCAGCATGCGTTGGTCATATCAACGTTAGATGGCTGCAAGTTAGATTTCATTAGGCAGTATATTGAACCACTGTGAAATGAATGGTGTGGTGGACCATAATGGCTTGCTCTGCAGATGTTGCATGTTGGGAATGCATTTGAGGAGTTCTCTTGTTTTCTGCACTGGTTTTTAAGATTTCTTGGTAGACTTGCTGATGTTGGTTTGGCACTGTGTTCTAAGTGGTTTAGGAAGCTATAACCAAGAGATCATCCGTTTTGCCATGAAATAGTTTACTGTTGACATGCACAGATGCAATCAAGCTGGAATTTTTTTGCTCGCTCCTTGGAGTGGTTTTCCTACCTTAGTCTGCAGACCCCAGAAAGCTGCAGAGGAGGCAACCTGGGGACATGTTTTTAATGTATAAATCAGAGCATAATATGGATATTTGTGACTATATTTTAGAAATTTGAAGTAGTAGTTTCACTTGAAGATGGCATTCATATGATTGCTGTGTATGATCTAATTGCACACTTCTTAGAGTCACACAGTCTTTTGAGAAATCCAGAATAGCAGATTTTTTCAGGTACAGTAAAGAGTGCTCAGAGCAATTAGAAGGTGATATGCTGCTGTAAACTGAAGAAGATTAAGAGGGTGGTGGAGAAATACCACTGCAGATTTAAGAGGTGGATAGCACTCTGCCATTTTGAAGCTAACTGAATCATCAGCCTGACCAGTACACGAGACTTTAAGTAAAGACTTGTTAGGAAAAAAAAAAAGTCAATGAGAGGAAAAGATCTATATTATCTGACTATATTACTGGGATTCCAAACAATTTAACATCAGGAAAGTCACAGGAGAAAAATAACTTTAAACCAACATGCTATATTTTTCTATTTAATTTTTATTTTAAATCATTATTTCAGTTGAAAGCAATTTTCCAGAGAAGTTAGTTGCATCTTTATTTGTTAAAAAAGATAATTTTCAAAACTAAAAAAGTAAATAATGTATGGGATACAAGTGCCATTGCATTATTTTCACCCTTATTTAATTGTGGCTACTTGATTTAAATAAGTTATTATTTACAATTAAAACTACCCAGGTATAGAGCTCTCAATTTTTAGCTTGGTTTTCCACAACCCAGCTATCATTATTCATAAATCATACCTTAGATTTCATGTGTCTGGGAGAACTGATCAAAGTAATTTGTAAAGACTCTCACAGAATTGCTCTACTATACTTCCCAAAGCCCCTGGTTTTGCCTGGTGTCATCTTCAACAACTGTACCTAGGTCGCTCCGTAGTTGAAAATGGCAGCTGAGAGGAAAGATAGGAAGGAGCTCATGCAGTCACACCAAGGTAAAGTAGAAACAAGGAGATTTTGAGCAAGAGGATACCCTATCAAAAAGGGCCTAAATAATGTGAACTGTTTGAAGGAAGAGGAAGGGAAAAAAGATAAAACTAAGTCTGATGAACTGTGAGTGGTATAGTGGCTTCTTTCTCCTATGCAGTTCATGTTGTCACATTTAATATATACTGGGTCCCACAGGCTGTGCTTCAGCAAATTGTTCTACTAGGGGCAGATCTGGTTTCAAGCGTGATCAAATAAACAATTACTGTGGTGTAAGTGGGGAATAGTAGCTGCTGGCAGGGGGCAGAGAAGGAGCAGCTGGAGGCAATAATTACTAAACCCAGATGTGAATTTAATGGACTAGTCCAAACAGCCAGAGTTTCAGGAATGGCAAACCTGAAATAAAAGTCTGTACATTTCTTTAAATTTACATCTCTACGAAGGCTGAAATTTTTGTCTGTTTTGACAGACAAAGTGTGTGGCAAAAAATAATTCGGTAAAGCATTAAGGATCTTTGCAGTAGAAGCACTTGCAGGGAGAAACTGCATGATAAAGTGAAATGCTGAAACATACTGGGTTATTTTTACTAAAGCGTTTTGCTGTTGTTTTGTTCCAAATTAGGTTGCTTGGGTGATTGTTTATAGTGTCATACTGGGGCAACAAACTGCAGCATAGGGATGGGAATGAGCAACCGTGTGTGGGAACCTCTTAAGTCACATCTCCATCACAGAAACTTGTGAAATGAGAAAAATAAAACAGTTTTTATGAAGATGGTCCAAGGCAAAGAGTAGGATGATGGGACAGCAGAGTTTAGTTAAGGTTTGTGTAAGAGGTGGTATACCTGCTGCGACAGGACTTATGTGATCTATTCAATAAACACACAAATCCTTCCTGAAACACCAATGTCTCAGGACATAAGTTATGATACGGAGGTTTTGACAGCAGCACCAGCTTCAGGAGTACTTGCTTTTGGCTGTTTCTTCCTTCCCCTGTACTGTAGCTCACCATCTTCTTCAGCTGTGCTGATGTAACTTGAGCAGGCTGCATCAGAAACAAAGTCAAGGAATTAATCCATGTTTTCAAAAAGGTTAATTTGAATAAGTTAGGGAGCAGGTGACAAGACTGGGGGCTGATGGTGAAAGAGAGAACAGAAGATGCCTAATGTTAGTACTGTCGGTAAAATCCTGTGTTGTATAATGAGAAAAACTGACCTGCTGTAAAATCTGCTGTGACACAATGAAGAGCAAATATGAAATTGTGATTATATGCTAGAATGTAGCCAAAATAAATAGTAGCATTCTCCATTCTTATCATGAACATTAGAAACTGTGTATTACTCTGACCTTTCTGCAGGCTGGGATTTGTGGGCTGTATTTCTCATCCTGCAAATACTGAAGAGAATATCAATTTGCCCTAGTTGATTAAGGCTTTGTTTAGCTGTATCCATATCCCTGCGTCTCACGTTTTCTGTATCTGACAGTTTGAAGAAGTGTGAGGCTCAAAACTGCCACTTTATTTATTGACTTTCTAACTTTATAAGCAGTTGGAGTTAGAATCAAACAAAAGTGTCTCTAGCTGAGAGAAGAGGAGAAGGGGAGCATATATGTAAGGAAGGGACATAAGCAAATGCTGCTTGTTTCAAAGTAGAACAGAATTTTCTATTCCTCTGTACCCATTCCCGAAGAAGTGAGTCCCGTATAACCTCTGTCAGGAGGAGGATGCGGAACACGGATGCAGAGTTGCTCAGCTGTCAGCTGATAGACAGCTCTGGTATTGGCACAGAGAGGTGCAGCCCAGTTACCTTGGACTGGAGGAGGGGCCAGTTCCATAAAGTCAGTCGAGCAATGAATATTTAATTCTTCATTTTGATACATGTTTATGTTGCACTGTGCAGTTTATTTCCACCTCCTCCCCACCCTCCTTTTTTTTGATGGATACAGCATACACCTATAATACATTTGAATCATTTTATATTACTTTGGTCTCATCTGAAATTGTACTTGCCTTCATTCAGTGCTTCTGTGGCACAATTTTATGTAGTCAGATTTATCAAGCTTTCACATATGCACTGGGGATTAACAGGATGGGCAAGTTCCATAAAACACATTTCTAAACACATTTTCTAAATTCAGTTTCAGTGTCATAATGAAGAAGTTGCTTAGGCTCTTAACAAATGACAGAGCAGTTTTCAAGTGCTTCTTATGCTGCAGCGCTTGACGTAAATGGAAGCCGCTTATCTAAAACCCTGACACTGAATGTAGCTTTACTTCTCCAATTCTTATGAAATGAATGAATAAATTAGACAAAGAATTCAGTTGGTCCTGCATATGAAAACAAGTTCATTTATTTGTGATGTTGCCAATCAGTCATGGTGTTCTGTATATATAAGAATATTTCCTAATTTTGTCAGACCTGGTATTTGCCCTAATTGTTACATAACTGTTAAATGATGATACCCCAGTCAGAAAGAGATGTTCAACTAAATGTGACCAGAGGGAGTGGTTGTTTGGTTGGATTTTTTTGTCTTAATGTTATTCCAAATTAATTTTTTCCCCAAATTTATATATTAGTTAAATTACTTCTCACCTTTAATTATTAAGAGATGCCCATGGTTTTAAAGTAATTACATAATGAGGGTTATTTTAAAACTCAGTGTCAGAGATGATAAAATAGAACTAGCCATAGGTAAAAGTGGAGTTAGAGAGACTTGGTGAGATTAGCATCTTCATTGCCTGTATAATTTTGAAAACGAGACTTGGAAGTGTGATAAAATATTTTGCCATCTTTGTTGTCTTTAGAATTCAATATACTCATTTTTACAGTATTTGGGTTTTGTTTGGGAGGCTTACATATGTAAGCTTACATTATAGATGTATATTTCTGTATGTTACAGTGTTTTAAGACAATAATTTTATGAAGTGATTGATCATATCAAAGGGCGTTATGGCTGGTGTTTATTTTATAGCTGTTTGGGTTCATTAATTCAAAAGGATCAGTTAGACCATGTTTTCTGTGACTTCATTTTATAAGACCAATCAACCAAGCTATTTGTGCTCATTCTCACAATCTCATGTTGCATAAAATGGCTGGAAACTTCAGACATTTAATAAAATTATTGCTTTGGAATGTGCCTTACTGAGCTGGGAGAGATGGGAAGGAGAGTAGTTAAAAATGTATAGTTGGATAATACACTTCATATGACCAAAAGTATTCTTTTAATCCTCCTCTTATATGACTGCTGCTGCATGTTACAAATTTGTATGATGGATGACTGCTAGTAGTGCCTTTTGTAGAGAGAAGTTTTGAGTTTTCATGAAATCAGCCACTATCTAGAGGTCTCCTTCCAAGAGCAGCATCATGTTTATGTGCCTCAGAGATGATAAGCTGGTTGGATCCCCAGAATATTAGAAGGCACTAAGGATCTTATGCGTGTATCCACATCCTACCGCAAGTGGACAGCCTTTTCCAGTACATGGTCTGCAAGAGCTCAGTTTGTCTGCTGTGTGTGTGATAGATGGCACCAAGGGGAGCTGGTGCCTTCATAAAGACGGGCATCAACTATGCTAATGGAGTAGCCAGTGCCAGCTGAGCTGGATCAGAGGAAGAGTTTGGTCCTCTTGGAAGAGAGGCGATAATTGGATCCTACAATAGTTCACCAGTTGTGCTTTGAAAGGGCAGAGCCGAGACAGAAGTGGGCTTGAATGTCCTTTCTGTATGTTTCTTTTTGCAATCTGGTTCTTTTTGTACAGAAACTTGAGAATTATGCTAGTGGATTAGCCAGTGCCAGCTGAGCTGGATCAGAGGAAGAGTGTGGTCCTCTTGGAAGAGAGGCGATAATTGGATCCTACAATAGTTCACCAGTTGTGCTTTGAAAGGGCAGAGCCGAGACAGAAGAGCTTGAATGTCCTTTCTGTATGTTTCTTTCCTCAATCTGGTTCTTTTTGTACAGAAACTTGAGCACTTGCTGCAGGGCTTAAGAAAGCCCCATTGAGAAACTCTACAGTCCACAGTGTCTTGCAGAACAACCAAAAGGAGGAGACTGCGGCTGTGCTTTTACGGGTAGATCTTAATAAGGATCTGTGTATGTTTTCAGTACAACTATCTAGCATTTCATCAGTTGTGGTTTACCTGCAGGACAGTTAAGATTGCTGGAACAAAGCATGAAAATAACCTTGAAACTGTAGCAGGTGGACATATTTTGATTTCCTGACTTTCAAAGGTGTTTTTTATGGAGGCCCCGGTGAAGTGCCACATGGCAAAGACCAGTGAGAAGAATGACTAAAGAGGAGGAAAAAAAGATGAAAAAGCCTAAGGTGCGATAGAAAGAAAATGCCCTTCCAGGACACCCCAATCACACACCAGTTGAAAGGAACTCTGCAGCATGTGATGTTTTCCTGTGCAACATTTGCGTCCATTTGTAAGAAGCTGTTGAGGACTCTTTTTTCCATGGGAGAGTCAGGGGCAGTTATTCTAGGGCCTCCCTATATAGCTCCTATGGTAGTAGTTCAGATAAATATCTCTCAGACAAACATCTCCTCCTCAGTTACTCCACTAGCGTTCAACAGCCCACCAGCTAGCACCACCACTGTTTGGGAATGGGAATAAGAACCCAAACAGCACTTTCTTCTGTGCGTGCTGCAGCAGGGGAAAGGTGGTGATGGAGAATGCATGTCGCATAGTACCCCCTACTCCTGCTTGAGATCTCCCTCATGCCCGAAATCAATAAAGAGGGGAGAATTTTTTTTTTTTTTTTTTTTGCCATTTTGACTCTGCTCTTGAACCTATAGAATATTGTTCATTGGAATATTGTTGGATATTGCTACACCAAGCTAGAAAAATACTACCTCCTATCTGCAAATATTTCCTGCTTTTAAGCATAAGACTACAAGGGGATCTTACATCATTCAGTGAATCCAAATAGTTTAAAAGTTTGCAGTATCTCTTTATTTGCTGTCCTTCTAGCCACATGGGGTTTTTAATGAAGAGTATGTGTAAGATTGCATAATCCCACCTGTGATGGCTGCTTGGGTCTTCATTTCCTTACATGAAGGAAAGCAATACCTTTTCTAAGGTTTCAGTGTTTTCCAACAGGAGCAATCCCTGTAACATGAATGGAATCTGAGGATTCGTTGTTACAGCATGGATAGATGTATACTTGTGAAATGCTAGGCTTTGTAAACCAATTAGATTATTATGCTACTATGCAGTATATTTTCTTATCTTAGAACACAAGTTCTAAAAGTGACATACTGAATGTTCCTTGAGTCCATACATAGAAAAAACTAATTTAGGCAGTTTGGGAAAATTTTAAAATACTTTAAAAAGAATCAGGTACCCAGAAATGGTAACTTCCTCATGAGTTATTACAATCCATTAGTAACAATAAATGGTTTTCAAATTGAGATCAGTTAGCAAATTGTCAGGTATTTGGCTTCTGTAAGCTTGATCTCAAATGTAATACTATTTAAAATAAAATGCAAAGTAAAATATGAAAATGAAAAATGGGTTTATAGTATCAGAAGTTATTTTCCTTGCGTTTTCTTTTCAGGCTGATAAGTGAAGAGCTGCCAGAAGTTCCTGTGCTTTACAGAGATGTCTCATCCCTTTTGCTTATCCAGATTTTAACCATGCCTCAACCATTGCACAAAGGTATGTTACAAAAAACTGTATGTTTAGATGATGATGTATATGAGGCTGCATTCATGGTGATTTCCAGGGTGGTAAATCACAGCTTGTCTACTGTGTATTCTAAAATAATGTTTCTGCCTTATCTACAGAAGGTGACACCGAACAGAAATTTATGTTGTGGGTTGACAGGCTTATCTGTGTCCCCTGTCTTCTCGCCTTATCAGTCAGCCTATTCAGTAAAGATACAAGAGCTGAGCAAAAACTACTAAGTACTTTTACTGAAGTGTCCTTTGTTTGACCTTCATCTCTTTGCTTAGAGGGGCAGCTCAATACTTCAAGTTGAACTGAGTGCCTAAGGGTGAAAGACTGTAATTTAGTTTGAATTTCAGAGTTTAAATAGCAGCAGTCTTACATAATAGGAGATCACATATGAAGATGATAGTTGCTGTAATGCAGTAACTTCAACAGAGACAGCATATAGTATAATTTGGAATAAATATTACATACATATTTAAGAACTAAATTTTTTTCATTACTAAAATCAAAACTGTTTTAAAACCTGAATTTCTTTTCCTGTATAAGAGGAACAGCTGAGCCTGATCCACCTTGCTAATAGACAGTGTATGCTCCAGAAGATGAGTAGTTCAGACTCTCTGGTCTCTGGCTTGATCATTTATAGCTATACCTTTATTTTAAAATGAGAACAAACAAACAAGTATCTTTCTACTACTTCACAATGAACAGAGTATCTGCTTTGGGGTCTGTGTGGCAATTTTGATACTTACTGGGCTTTGGTAATTTGTGAATAGTTAAATACAGGGACTGTTCCACTCTTCATGCGTACACCTAACTTACAAAGAATAGTAGAAACTCTGTTTCCACTTGAGGTGTTCAGTCCTCACTACTGAAGGTTCAAATTCAGCTCAGGTGACTCTGTGTGTATCTGTTAACGTTGTGGTTTTTTTGATTCATTGTATATGTTTATGGCTTAAGTATGTCCAGTAAATTATTAGAATATGAAAAAAAGAGGAGAATAAAATGTTTTTTAATAGGAATCCTATTGTCAAAAATACACTTTTTTTTTAAACTACAGTTTAACTTAAATTAACTTTTCTTGGAAGGACTTAATAAAAGCAGTAAACAAAAGCTTAACAAGACTAACATCTTCTGAAATACAGGAAAGGGAGTGATGAAACCAAAGTATGAACAACAGTCTTTTTGTAGTTTATAGTCAAGCATTGAAAACCACCATTTATGAAAGTATATCTTATCCTAGGAAAGGCAACATTTGGTTAATAGTACGGCATCCTATGGAGAAATCTGTAAAATACCACATATCAGCAGCACATATTGCCTTTGCTCTTATGTTTAGTATATGTTGCTGTTGAAAGGGAAATGGCAAGTAGTAGGAAGAAGATGAATGTAACCACTTCAAATCTATGAAATAGTAAACTGGAAATAGATTGCCATTTATATTTCTAATTTTTGTTTCATCAAAATACTTAGGCAGAATAAAAAGAAAGCCTACCATGATTTCTTTGTCGTAAGGTGTAGAACGCAGTTCAGAAAAAATAGGTAGTAACAAATTTGTTTAGAATTTTTGCAATGTGAGTGTAGGTCACAGGGTTGAATTCGATGTCATTAATCCTTGGTAGAGAGCTGAGGCACGAAAAGGTAAAATGACTTGTGCAGGGTCACATGGCAGGCCAGTGACAGGGGTGAACCAAACCTGCATTGACCCTACTGCTTCCTTTCCTGGGGGGTGCAGGAGCTGTGGGCTTGGCTGGACACCAGTATGCAGACAGAAGGTTGATGCCTGTGTGCACTGATTGATACTTCCAGTATATTCCTTTAACAATATGCTTTACTACATTGCCGAAGAGGTGGTTTTGCAGTCTGGTGCAGAATGCCATGGTAGTGGTGTTAGAACACTTATAATGAAGGAAGAATCTGTAGAGTTCATAATCCATGAAGGATTTTCTTCTTCTTTTAGCACAGATGCTCTCCTATAATGGTACTGGTTTTGCAGTATCATTTATTAGGTATGTTGATGTATTCAGAGAAACCATGTTTGTATCCTTACAGGAAACTAAAACTGTTCATCAAGTATTAAATCTTCATGTTTTTACTCAAAATCCTTTTTGTTTACACGGTGTTTTCAAAAAAGAGTGCTCTGTAAGAAGGACCCAAGCTTCATCTCTTGCCCTTCAGATGAAGCACTAGGAATTGCATTAACTACCCTATTAACTGTTGGTATGGGTATCGGTATTGGTATCTTTTTGAATCCAACATTGATTAAAGCAATAAAAACGTCATTACTGTTCAGCCTCTTCATTCAGAGAGGAAAATTGACTTGAACACATCACAAAGAAAGAACACTCCAAATTACATCCTTGGGGTTTTTTACAGGAGAAACTTTGTGGTGGAGGTCAGAGCATTAACAAGCACTTACCAATTTACAAAGAAGGGCATGAGAAAGATAATATGTACCTCATGTGTTGTGTAATCAGCAAAATAAACACTGTGTTCACGATACTAAAACATTTCTGAATTTTGTTTGTTTGTTTGACACTAGAACATGGGCAGAGCTTTTATGGCTTCATATGCTCAGCGTTTTGAAATTGTGCAAGACTAAATACATAACCAGGCTTTTCCAGTTTAATTCCGTGGCAGTTGTTGGATGTTGGATTGCAGTGTTGTTGTAGTTCTCAGCTGTTGCAGAGGATGGACAGTGTTCATGGTGGTGTGAATTGGGTCTCTGTAGAAAATGAGGATGTTGTTTCTAGAACCTCTGGCTCCTTTCTTACAGTAATAGAAAATGGTGTTGCATATGAAGAAAGGTATTACAGCAGTGGAGAGAGTGGCTCGGTGGTTAACAAAACTTAAATCTGTCCTTGTAAATTGGATTCAACACTGCCCACCACCCCTTTCTGCAACACAATTTTTGTATTCTGAGCAAGTCATTTAATTCAAATTGGCCATTCTTCTTTGTTACCATCAATTGTAAAAAATTTTATTTTCTCAGTACCTGACTTGGGAGCCCTGTGGCCAGATTTCTGGAAGCGCAGAGTGCTCATAACTTCCAGTGATTTTCAGCTTCTGCTTTGCTTTGAATGTAAAAAATATAATACTGTTGCAAAGATTTAAAAACTGGGGTCTGGGTGAGCACAGCTGAGCCTGAGGCCAGTAGGTGCATAGAATTGGTGGTCAACTGGCCTGGCACTGTGCTTGGTGCCATACATGCAAGGAGTGCCATGCAGCAGGACAGGTGTTTGCCACCATGCTGTTACACAGCCTGGCGTTCCTCTGACATAGGCCACAGTGCTGCTTTCACGAGATCCGTGATTTGGAAGTGGTGGATGTGCTCCAACTTGCATTTGAGAGTTTAGCCCAACCTTTCTGGACTGTGGGAAAGGTTTTCTTCTCTGGTGTGTAACACCTAAATTCAGCCCAGTTTTTTGCAATTCCGGTAAGGCCCAGATGCTGAAGAACCTGACCTGAATGTTCTGACACATTCTTTTTCCATAAAGTTTCAATGACATGCAACAAAAGTGCAGCAAGTAGCACTCGGGCGAACACCAGCACTTTTCCTTAATGATTGGATAAGGATCTTGACTAAATATAGAATGAATGTAATCAACTTGAATAGTATCCAATTTCAATGTGGAATCTGAAATATTTATCTGTATCCTGGAACTTTCAATGTACCTTCCATGGATTATCTGAAGTTCAGTGCTGTCTCCCTTTGTTCTGAAGGCATTTTTTCAAGTTACTGTTCAAGCTTTAGATCAAGAAGAATATTTTAAAGGTTAGGTATATAAAGATGCCCTTCCAAATTCACTAAAGGTCCTAGGTCCTTAATTTTGTATTTGGTTTGCTTTGTGGATTCTTTCTGCCGTCACTGCCTGCCAGCATCTATCATCTAATTTGATATTGAAATTAAAAGATGCATATTGTTAGTAATACACTTATTCATCTGCACATTTCTTGCACTATTTTTAAAATTAGAGTTCTAGAAGTGTTTCCTGTATAAACTTTATTTTTAAGGGGGTTTGTTTAATGCATGTAATGGATGGGATGCTGTGAAGTAATGTGGTTCCAGAAAGTTTTGTTTAAAAAAGTTTTTAAAATAGGAGTGTAATAACATTTCTTAATATTATTCAAAAATAAGTACAAAAATTCTGCATTAACTTCTGTTTTGATTATAATGGCCTAGCCATAATAATATAACTTTTAGACTGTCAGAATATCAGATTAAGTTTTTTATGTACACACACAGAAGTTCTAACTGCATTTTAGTGCAGAACGTTGCACACTATATCATCTGCAACAGAAGGGACTGACAGCATTTCCATAATTTACTCTACAGCATACAAATATACTAGCAATCTTTAGAATTATTAAATCGAAAAGACGATGTAGCAAAACCACAGCCTCCACCAGAGGGGCAGCAGGAAAACACCACACAGCCATGCACACGTTGCAGAAAGGCAAATAAAATCGCTCTTTGCAGTAAACAAGAACATAACAGCTCCAGCATTATAGATACTACAGCTGTCAAATATTTTGCATTTTACAAATAAGAGATAACACACAGTAGTGAAACGATAATTGATCCTCTGACTGGTGCTTTTATTATGTCTCCCACAGGATGTTTTTGTGACTATAAAATACTTGTTTTCAAAGCCTTGGTGCTCACTACACAGCATGCTGCCTCTGAGCGGCTCCTGTGATACTCTCCTTTAAAAAAGAAAAAAAAAGAAAAAAAAAGAAAAAGCTTGTGCAGAAGTCAGGACTTCTTAAGAGCAACCCAGATGTGGGAGGGTGCATTTTTTGTCCAATTCTGGCTTCTCCAAAAATGTAATTTGTAGTCATTTGAGTCACATGCATGTAAGTAAATATAAGAACATTAATATATTGAAAAAAACATAATACATGCTAGATATTTCTGGTGAATTGAACAATTAGTGTTAAGGTGGGGATAGGGACAAGGATTAATTATATTTAATAAAAAACTGATTTTTAAAAATGTAATAGTTCTAGAGGGTGCTAAGACACCCGGTGTTGAGCACTGTGTAATCACCTCAGCAGAAAAGAAAGCACTAGAAGATGAAGTGGGCTATGGCATTGGTGAATGTTGACCAGCAGTCTTGTTTTGCTGCTCTAAGTGCAGTGGTTTTCATTCAGGCTTTCACAGTGTAAAATTCATCTCTATTGCTTGTACCTGCTGTTGATGAAGACAGAGCTCAGTACTTGATTTCAGTTCTAGCTACGATTGTAGACTGTAGCTCAGGCTGAAGAAGCAATTTTTACAATTCTGTGAGTGCATGTGGTTTAATCTTGTAGGTCTCAGTCCCTGAAAATTTACTGGAAACTTGCCTGTTATTATTCGTCAGGAGGAGGATTGCTGAGAAAATGGAGGTTTCAGCAGAGGAAAAAAGTAGGGCCTAGAGATTTAATTGGATCTAGTGAATTCTCCTTCTGGGGAAATGTGGAGAGGAAAAATCATAATACTATCCGCTCTAGAATGGGGAGATGAAGTATAGCAGCATTCATTGTCATGTTTAACATAAGCTCCATAGGAAGATAATAATGAAAAAAGTACACTTTTAATTACATAGTTACAAATGATCATTTAGGTGCTTAAGTTGTGCTTATTGTATACTCAGTGACATTAAAAAAATTTCAAAATCCATGTCTGCGTTGGTTTGTAAACATTTGTTACATAAAAAAGCTATTGTTATTTCACAAATTCAATTATGTACTCAAGTCCTTGCTGTGTTTGTTTTAGAACCCAGTGGTGGGTTTTGATATTAGATACAAGAAAGGAGAAGCAAGGGGTTTCATCTCCCTTACCTCCTTCTCATTTTCACATACAAAGCTTGTTTAAATCCTTTGGGAAGAAAGAATGAATTTAACCCAATTTTTGTGAGGTGCTTATGTAAATAAAATTGTTTTGCTTGACTTCAAAGCCTGATAGGACTTTTTAAAACCCTCATTTTTGTATACATTTTTTTAGATATATATTAATGTTTGTGCTTAAGGAATGGTGTAAGTGATGATAGAAACTTCTTTGATCTGCCTAGATTTAAAAAAAATCAGGTTATTTGGGATGGGAAATACAACCTGAAGTAAAAAGAGAAAAAAGGACTGCTACCATATCTTTATTTCAGAGAATGATCACATTCACCTTTTTTCCTGTTGCAATTTTAGGAAGTCTTATATTTGCCTCTATTCCAAAAAAGATTTGAAAGCCTTTCTCCTGCAGCCTTTATGTAGGCAATAATAATCCTTTAAATATTACAAAAAACTGTAAACAAATAAAGATCTTTCAAAAGAAGGTAAGTTCTAAAATGACATTGTCTTTGTCCTGCTGCTGTATTCACATGAGGTCCAGGAAATAGGTACTCACTAAAGAGTGATTTGCAGCAAGTCTTGTACAGCTGGATCCATACCTGGAAGTGAAGGGGTAGAAACTGAAGTCTGGTAAATGTCCTTCTTGCAGTGATATCTTTGAGAACTTAACTTTTCCAGTGTTTGTATGAATGTAACACCCCAGATGGTTTAATCATTGCCAGAAGAGATGGCAGGATATGCATTTGCTTACATCTACAACACCCAATTAGTTGTAGCCATCAGTAATTGGTAGCTTTACTTGATGTAACATTTGGACAAAACAGAATTTCGTGGTATCACCAGGCCCCTAAGAAGAAGTCACTCCTGATCAGGGCTAAGATGAACATATGGAGCAGTGGAAAATTACTTGCCCTGTACTTATCCTGTTCACTACAGCTGCCAAGTCATTTCTGAAAGCCAGTAAATATATTTATGCTGTTTTGTATGCTTTGGGAGGGTTCATTTGGTATAGCTCTTGCTTTTCATTTGAGAAGCATCATTTCCATAACTACAGACTCTGTAATCAGTACATTTGCTAACAATATCAAGTGTTAAAAAATTACTTTCTTTGTTTTACAGAACACTTCACCTGCATTATTAAAGTGCTGTTCACTTTATTGTATACTCAAGCCTTGGCAGCACTTTCTGTTAAATGCAGTGCTGAAGATAGGATGGCATGGAAAGAGTCAGGAGCTCTCAAAAAGGTTGGTTAATTTATTAAAACATTTATGAAATTTTGCTTATGTATTTCTGAGAGGAATGTAACAGGTACTTCAGCTTTGCATATAATAATTTGCTTCTGCTTTACAAAAATCCAGTGTTTTATTTCTGTGTGTGCAATTTTTGCAGTTTTGGTATATGATGAGACTTACAATATCTAGTTCCAGAACTGGGTGTCAGATTTGAGTCTGTGTCTCTATAGTTTCAGTCTTGAGTTTGTTGCAGTTGTATTGAGTGAATGCAGCTTTCCTTCCTGTGAAATAGAAGTTGTCCTTGGTAAACAATTGGTTGATCTGATGCACTCCTTTACAGGAAAAGCAGGCAAGCTTGTTGGTGGGGGGAAAAAGCGCTGTCCTTTTCTTATTTGTAGCTAGCCATATAAATGTGTCTCAGTATGTGGTCCAGAGTGCTTATGTGATGAAGAGGCAAAGAAGGACATTTGTAGACTAGGCCAGTAGATATTTCACTATCATTTCCTTGCCTTTTGATAGTATTTACAAGTAAAGTGAAGGTGCATCTTTCTATTTTAGTTGAGCTGATTGAATGCCAGTTCCCACCAAAAGACACAGTTCCCTGCAGTGGCATTCATTAATCCTTCAGTTCATTTTCTGCTGAGCGGATTGATTTTACAGAAGGTCAGGAGAGTGCCAGTGCCAGTGCCAGGCCAAGGGAAAGGATGGAAGCGTTGGGGCCAGGAGAGGAAATGGCAAGAGGAATACCCCTTTATACAACAGCTGGGCCTTAGATTATGTTGGCTGTAAAACCAAATGCCCACTGAGAAGCATGGACTGCTTTTCACATGTAAGTTAGATCACAGCTCCAAGCTAGTAAAGACAAATTATCTGCTGGCCAAACTGCTACTATGCAGGATGCTTTTTTCTGGACTTGCATTAAGCATTTGAGATCACTGGCAGTACTACATTTTGTTAGCTCCTTCTCTACCCCCTTCTTTCAATATATTGTATTTTTCTTAGAATTTCAAGAACATTTGCTTGAGATTGGTGGTGGTGAGGGTTTTTTCCATTTTTTTGTTTACTTGATTCCCCAGTGATAGATGAATTTGCAGTTTAAAGAGCGTGGCAGAAAGCATATAAACAGATTAAAGTGTTACCAGTTTATATTCTCTCATAGTCCATACGATAAACATGGACTGCCTTTTTCTTAGTAGCAGAGGTTGGAGTTTATCTGAACATATATTTACAATGCTTAATTTTCTGTCTACAGTGAGAGATTTTATTGTATGAAAATAGACTTAGGGCATGTGGTGGGTGGGCTTGCTACCAAACACCTAAGGTGTTTGCTTATAGCAGCATGTGAAAGCACTTGCTTCACATAAGGCACTTTCTACTTGAGGCTTGCAAATTATGATAATGGCTCAGATAATGGCTTTAGGAAGTAGCGATCTCCCTCGATATTAAAGACAGTCCATTTTAGTGGAATTTTCACAAGTCTGCTTGTCTTTGAGGGATGATAAGGCCAAGTGAGAAATAGTAGCACATTAAACAGCATGTTACTGTGAAGGG
This sequence comes from Phaethon lepturus, assembly GCF_000687285.1. NCBI lineage: Eukaryota > Metazoa > Chordata > Aves > Phaethontiformes > Phaethontidae > Phaethon > Phaethon lepturus. Next base: position 20,110 of record NW_010525473.1, on the reverse strand, counting down.
ATGTTGTGATTTAGTGTAATTCAAAAAACAACAGATTAACTTTTGTCAATTTGAGAATTTTGACTTTTCTCCCACTGAAGAAGCCCACTGAAGGCTGACAGTTTTCAAGTGGGAAAGCAAAAGAGGTAGGAGGTAGATATGAACACTGCTTCCTGCTGCATATGTACTGTACTGACAGCATCTCTCACTCTCCCTTGAAAACATCCTCCTCCTCCCTCGCCTGTCTCATGTGGATCATCTGTGTACAAAGGTCCAAGTTCTGACAGCAGCTTAGTACTGTGTGCTTAAGGTGATCTCTGCATGATCCTCGGCCTTCAGGGACTCCTACACTTCCTTCCTGGCTTCCATCCCACCCCAGTGATAGTCCACCTCAACTCCAGAGGCTTTGCAAAAGTCCCACATGCAAGTTTGCCCTTCCCCAGATGTCTTTCCAGTTTCCTGCTCCTCCTCCTGCATAATGTTGCTGCCTGGACCATATGTGTGTGCAAGAGGCTTCTGAGCACTGAGGACCAGCCACCTGGTAATCACACAGCTCCCTGTTCCTCTCTTCCAGCCCTTTGGCAGCCCTTCTTTTCTTGAGCTTAGCCATAGTCCTCAGACGAATTCTTTCTCTTTGCATGTCAAGAGGGAAGTTTTAGTTTAGGAATCCACGTTCATTCTTTAGAGTTTCTGGAGGCCCAAATGGTTTTAAAGTATGGTTCAGGCTGGCTTTTTCTTATGTGCTGACAAAACTGACATTTTGATCCCAGGATGACTACACAGATCACACTTGCTTAACTTTTGTCTGTGGGTAAGGCCAAGTGAATCTATTTCAGTTTGGTATTCCAGACATTAAACACAAGCTGAAGTCTTCCCTCTATATCCATGACACATAATCAAACAACATTAAGAGTTTAATTTCTCAGCAGGGCTGAGAGGTGGATATTCTACTTTTGATTCCCAACTTCACTCTCATTGCCTTTGCAAGGTGCCTTTTGGTATCTAAGCAGCATGCTGTAAATGGACTAAACTTCCAGGAATAATGTAGATGAAAAGTCTGTCCTAACTGCCATTTTAAGTATATGTTGCCTTCTGGTTCTTAGACTATGAGCATAAACAGCAAGTCTGCCTTCCCAATGCTGAAAGGTGAAGACCTCATCTAAAATTAACAATTATAATTGATGTCAAAAGTCACAAAAGCAGCCAACTGATGACTTCTATACATTGTTATGTGCCAAAGTGTTTACATGCTTAATCTCACCTAGTTGCTTTGGAATTTTTTTTAAGAATCCCAGTAACATTCCACTCCCTCATTGTTTGTTACATTGATGATATGCTGAGAGAGCTCAAAATTCACGTCCAATCATGTTTTTCTTGGGTAGAATTTATTATGACTTAGAAGAAAAATATTTATGGGAATACTGCTTTCTATTTCGATGGTTTTCTGTAATTGTTGTCTTTAAACGTAAATGCTCTGGCACGAGGATAAGTGGCTAATTTATTCTTTCCACTATATATTTTTTCCCATCTGTAGTAGATATTGTTCATTCCAAACACAACTTTCCATTTTCTGATAGACTCATTTCAACTTAAAATAGATAGCAAGTGGTTTGTAATTCATTCTGGTCAGTACATTTTAGATTTTTTTTTTTTCTAATTAGTTGTATTAGAATTCAAATTCTGTCAAAACAATATATCCGTGAAGTGATTCTTCCTAATTTTAACATAAGTATTTTTATACTCACACAAAAAACATGGGAAATGCAACATTATAAAAGTGATTTCTTATAACACACTGAAGTAGCAATTCATATTTCACACTGTGAGCTAAATGCATTCCCTTTCTGTACAATTTTTTTTTTAAAAACTATGTGTATCTTTTTAGGTCAAAATTCATGTGTTGATCAAAAGGAAATGTACTTCATCGATGTTACTTTTACAAGAACTTTTTCTCCTTTTCATAACCAGTGCATTTTGGATTTCTTTCCTTCTTATTTGCAGAACACATCCAGTGGAGAAAAATCTTGGGAAGTATTGCTGGGTCATGTGATTAGTGAGCTGTCTAAGGGGAAGATATATGAAGAAGGAGAGACTGAAGAATTAACAGTGGTATTGGGAAATCTCTTGAGAATTTATCCAGCATGTCCCCTTTCTGTCTCTTATTTAAGTTTTTCTGCCTTGTTGTTATAATGATTTTTCTCTGATCTTGCTGAAGACGGCAGTACAACTCTCTATCTTCTAGATCAAAGCACATCCCTTTGGGACAGTTTGCCTGTGCAAATCTTTCTTTTACTAACATATATGGCCAGCGCTGTGTTGAGAAAGTTATTGACAAATACTTCTTATAATTGTGGTTTTTAATCGTATGTCTGAAAGACCTTTCAGAAACTTGGAAAACTGAATATTTAAGTACAAAAAACATTTGTCAAGGGGGAAAGAAAACCCACAGAGTTCTTTCAGATTATTAGTGAAATGGCGGCCTTTAGGATATGTGTTTGATGCAGTAGTTTATATAGTATGTTTAAAAAACGTGTGGTTCATACTGAGGTTTCTTACATAGGAGACAATTTATCTGGGGCAGAATTTAGTAGTTGCTTCCTTCCCCTGTAGGTGAATCCTGATTCTGTAGAGTGCTATCTGCAGCAGTTCTGCCTGCCTTTCCTCAGGATCACAAGCCTTCTTCAACACCACCTTTTTGGAGGGGATTTACCTAGTTGCCAGGTACAGATTGAGAGGAGCACACTCAAATGTTTCCATTTAAAAGGTAGAGATCAAAAATAAGACTTTTAAGGTGTCTGTTTCATGGTATGTATTTTCTATCCTAAGATTTTATTTTAATCATATTTTACAGCATTTCTCTACGGCATTGTTTCTCTACCATAAATTTGTTTTCAAGGCAGTTTCCCTGAAAAATGGCACTATATTGTTAAAATTCAGCAAACATATGCTTATTTTATTAGGTCCTAGGTGCCTGTCTCATAAAATACCAACATAGTTTTAAAACTTGTCTGGCATTTGCAGAGATGGCATAATTTCCACACAGACTGGAATTCAGTCCTGATTTTTCTTAATGCCTGTTAATACTTGGACTTTATTCTCAGAGGCATTGCATCAGCGGACAATTATTTACGTTCGTTAATTAGTTAAGTTCATTACTAAATCATGATTGATCTAAGTAGAGTTTGCTGCAGGTCAACTCCCTCATTTCCTTGCCTCAAAATCATCTCATCTCTAAAACAGTTACAAGCCAGTTTGGGGTGCTAAACAGGAAGAAAATTATTGCGGAGTTTGGGATTGTCTTTTTTTGGTTTGTGTTTTTTAGATTTGTGGGGGCTCGGGGTTTTGTTTTTTTGTTTGGGTTTGGTTTTTTTATTCTGACCAGTTTTCCTGTATTTTGAGAATCCAGTTTGAGTTAATCTGGAAAAGAATGGAAGCTTTTCTGTATCTCTGAACGTGACTATTAGCATCATTGTACTAGAACATCTTTACTGTTTTCATTGCAATAGATATATTTTTAATGAACTATTTAAAAATTCAGAGTGTAGGTATTAATATAAACTTCTCTGGTGTCATACCTAAAAGGAAGATGAAGAATTCACAGTTCTTGCAAGCTGCCTGGGTCTACTACCATCTTTTCAGTCAGCTCATCACTTCACCAGTGCCTCTTGTCTTGATTGGCCAGTGCCAGCATTTGACATGATATCACAGTGGTGCTCAGAATTGGCTTCATTTGCAGATAGACATCCAGATCCAGTAAAGGTATGTAGCAATATTACTTCTTCCAAAATAGTTCCGATGTTGAAGCAGCTATTTATTGCTTGATTCACTAGGCAAATACACTGTTGTATACACTGAGAACCTGGCTTGTAAATGAGAGAGAAACTGTAATCAGAAATACTAGTTAGTGGATGTGGGTTGGATTGGTTAAAAACAGGAATAAGAAAACCTATCTGGTTTTCATATGATTGCGGGAGACAGAAAATAGAAACACTATCCTTACATGATACTAAGTGTACCCATATCTTCTGCACATGAATCCTATCAAGGGTATGTAACAGAAACTGTGTCTTTTAAGAAAATACTTATCAGAAGTTTTTCTTGTCTGTTAGACATTATTGATATTTTTGAGCATCTTCAGTTGCAATACTGAAAAAGATCAAAAGGATAAAAGCTGATTACTCGTGGACTGAAAAAAGATGGTACATCTTCTCTGAAGGTTAAAGAAACAGTATCAAGACTTGCATCAGTGCAGTTGGAGTATCAGTTGTGAAATGGAAATGTTTCAACATTATTTGCATTGTTTTTATGAAGAAGCTGCATGTCAACAATTCAGGTCCCCCTCTCCTAAGTTTATGGTGTGAGGCAAGCCAGATGCATTCTTCACTGTGCAACATGATCTGCAGCTGCCTTTGTATGTTTGCAGGCATGAATTAGGCTATTGTGGATGACAGTTTGAATACTCAGAGTAATCTCAAAGTACAGTTGCAACCAATCTGATAGCCATTTGAGAGAGACTGCAGTGAAACTGATAGCGTTCTTTCCATGACTGAAAAGGAACCGGGTACAAATGCAATTTTTCTTTTTTTTTTCTTTAAGTTCATTTGTTTGTTTTTTCAAGTTTAGGTTTTGAGGTCATACACTCTTCAAAACACTTTATACCTTGCAAGAAGGATCCCATCTGACTCCTATGCCCATCAGTTATAAACTCAGAAAAATGAGTAGGTTGAAGGAAAACCCATTACTGGCTTTTAAAAAAAAAAAAACAAAACACCCCAAAAACTCATAAAATTGGGCAGTGTTTTTAAGAGCAAAAGAGAAGAGTCAGGCTTTGAAGCCAGTATTTAGGTAGTGCCTGCATTATAAAAAATTTGAGTACTGGTAAATTCTTAATGGCCTCAAAATTTGTGTGCAGCACAGATTTGAAAATCAGGCAGATGTCTTCAAATATCATTTACAGAACCTAACTTCAGTTCTGTGTTTGAAAGTTTTAGTCTAAATTTAGCTAGGAGACAGCTTTCATGGTCTCTGCCAGAGTCTGGCAGCAGTGTGTTGAGTGTAGTGGGTGGAAGTCTTCCCTGCAGATCATTCTTAATCCTCTTGTTTTAGCTATGAAGACTTTTGCGCTTAAAATGTCACATTTAGAAAACATCCTTGGGAAAAGGCTAGTGCCCATTTTGCACCCGTTACAAAAGATTAAATGTGACCACAGTTGGGGAGGGTGTTCAGCGAGAGGCAGGTGACTATTGCAAGGTGACTTTTAACTTCTAAATTTGTTAAATGCAGAAGTGAGGGATTTTTAAACTGCATGCTTCCTTTCTTTGGTATTCTCTTCTCTTAGAGAATGTAAGTGCGTAAATGAATGTGCAGAACTGATACATTGTTCTTATGTTATTTGTAGGCTTTGCTTATCCAGGAGCCGAAGTGGGACTTGCCACGCCTCCTTCAGTTGCCTGAGAATTATAATACCATTTTTCAGTATTATCACAGAAAGACTTGTACTGTTTGTACAAAGGTTCCTAAAGATCCTGCCGTTTGTCTAGTTTGCGGTACTTTTGTATGCTTGAAAGGACTATGCTGCAAACAACAGAGTTACTGTGAATGTGTACTGGTAAGAGAGAGTTAATTCAAATTTTGTAATTGATTCTCACACTCGCAGATAGTTATTAACTCCATTGCTCGGTTTTGATGTTTTTCTTTCCAAAACGTTTTTATATAATGTTTAGTGCTTACTTCTGATAGATGAACCTAGACTGGATTCTAGACAGCAATTTTTTTCAACTTTTTAAGTCCCTAGCCTATTGCACCTGTTTGAAAAACCCTAACAAAGTCATTGTGCATAATGTTGACACGTGGTTTTGATTCGTAACCAATTGAGATTTGTCTACAAATTCTTCGTATTTTTTGATAAATTGATTGTTCGTATATTCTTTTGTTTTATTTCCTTGCTTTAAGTGTACATAAGAATATCAAGGTATGGGTTTGGGTTTTTTTACAATTTTATAGAGTACTTTCTGATATACCTGACCATCTACTAGTGATCTACAGACTAGAGCTAGATAATCATTATTTTAAGGCCTTTGACTTTAATTCAGCAGCAAAGTTTTCTAGTCAGCATATATATAAGTTCTTTCAGGAACCTGAGTCAGACAGCATATAGCATTGTTTTCCTGTCTATGATAAAGGTTTCCATGGACAGCTATGCTGTTTCCTACCATAGAACAGTTAGTAGAAGGCTGGAATTCCATGGGCTTTACAAAACTATGAGGGGAATTTGTTGGGGAGGTATTTAGAAATGGGGCATAAAATCAAATCCAAAGAAATTTCAGAGGTATCTTGGACCTTTTTGAAATTGTTTGAACTTGCTCTTCTCTCTCATACGGCTAATATGATGGGAAAAAGAGGGGTGGGCAAAATTTAAACTAGAATTAACAGTTATATTTAAAGTGTCGAGCTTCATGAAAACAGAAAGTTATAAAAAGATAATTAAAAATCTATATAATTAGTTACATCTTATATAGTTGATGCGATTATAGCCTCTAATTGTAATAAAACTATGTAGGAAGAGCACATTTTTAATTGCTAAAATGCGTTGATTAATACAGATCATGCAATTCATAGAGATGAATGACATATTGAAACAAGCAAGAATTACTTCTAAAAAAAATTTAAATTAGATCTGTAGAGCCATAGACTAGATCTGTGAGCACAGTTAGAGAAAGCAAATGCCTAACATTAGAGACTACTGTAAAAGAGGTAATGTTTTTCTGAATACTTTCTCTTATTCTTGCCATCTCTGAAAAATATTTGGTCATGCTATACAGTTTGCTATACAACAACAAATACAAAATATTGTAGAGAATGTTTTTGCTCATTTTTGTTAGGTAGTTCTGTTTTTACATGATAACAAATATCCTCCCTTTTTGAGCAGGGAACCATTTTTATATGCAAGTGTTATGGCAGCACAAGACATGAAGTTCCAGTTTGCTTGGAGAGTTTTGGGGCAGGCTAATCTTTGTCAAACTGTTTCTTAGTAAATAATGTGTGTATGTTATTTCAAGCAAAACTAAGTACTATTTTTTAAATCCTTTTTGTTATAAAGTTCACAGACACTAACAGAATCTTTGCACTCTTCCTTTTCTACACCCATAATATTACAGCATTCTCAAAACTGTGGAGCTGGAACAGGAATATTTCTTTTGATTAATGCATCTGTAATCATTATCATACGAGGCCATCGTTTCTGCCTTTGGGGTTCTGTTTATCTAGATGCACATGGTGAAGAAGACAGAGATCTTAGGTAATCTTTTAATTACAAGCATGTTTCATTGTTGCTTCTCTGTGTAGATCAACTTTATGTTATGCAATACATGTAATAACAGATAATAATAGATCTCTACCTTCCTTGAGTAGAAAATCCACATCTACTGCAAGTTGGACTGACTCTTTTTTCATTTCTGGTTTGTTTGGGTTTTTGGCCCAAAGGTGGTGTAATGATGATCACTGCATTATATACAGCAGGCACCCAACAGCCAGATTCCTATGTTGCCATTCCCAATGACACTCAATTCTGTGTTGCATTGGGAAACACTTCTCTCACAAAGTTGTTGTTTGGCCTTTAATCAAACAGTGCCATTGGATTACAGAGTAGGGAAGGAGTGTAGTTTCCAAACTACACACACCTGAGACAACAAGAAATGTTTTCTGGATTCTGCTATCCAAGAGGGAGGAAGGGAAGTCCCAGCAGCTATCTTATTAAAAACAAAACCAAAAGCCCCTTACCAAATGTATGTCCCCTGGGAAAAAAAGTTGTATTACTGTTGTGTGTTGATTATATAATGAAGCAGTTTTGCATTTATTTGGCATATTAATCATTAGGGTTTTTTTCCTTTTTTTTTTTTTTCTTTCTACAGGCGTGGTAAACCTCTCTACATATGCAAGGAAAGATACAAAGTGCTTGAGCAGCAGTGGGTGTCTCATACTTTTGATCATATCAATAAAAGATGGGGGCCACATTATAATGGCTTGTAAATCATCATCATCGACACACCTCACCATTGCTGTTACCATGAATGAATGCATCTTGACTGACAATAGCTTTAATTGAATGGGAGTTCAGCTATTTGGCTCAGGGTGGAGTGGGGTATGAGCATAAAAGGGAAATGGAACTTCGTGAACATGTGAAATTTTTTGCAAAATTATCTGCTGTTGTGACTAAATAATGATACAATAATTTGAAATTAAATCCTCAAAATGATGTGAGCAATCTGATTGCACTCAGTAGTCCATTTTTCTTTTGTTTTTAAAAGCCCATTATTGTTAATAAGCACAAATTTTACTTACTGTTGTTTAGAGGCTCCAGGGGTAGCTGTCAGGTTTTTTTTCCTTTCTGCATGGAGTTGAGTTTTTAGCAATTTTTGCTGAAACAGTGTATATGTCTACTACTAAATATGTAGGATAAAATTTCTTTGCCTTTTTTGTGTTGGTATGAGGTTTTTGCTTGATATGCATTTGTAATTAGACAGAATTTGTAAAACAATTGTGAGACTGCATGACAACAATTGGTCTGAAAGTTGAATTTTAAAGAGTATTTCACTTATCATGAGAGGTCTATTGAAATATTTCAGGCATTACTAAAAACTTATGCATTCTCAGGAATTTCATATTTTTTTCTCCATCAGTAAGTGAAATAGGTGTAAATTAGGTATCTTATTGCTCCTAATGTAATCCAGAACACATATTTTTTCTTTTTTTTCCCCAGAAAGGAAATTTTGGGTTTTTTCTCCATCTCAAATTGAATAAACTGTTAGTGATAACACATACGGAAATGCCTGTATATAGAGAATTTGTATGGCACCCAACATAACAAATCCCAGTTACAAGCATAAAAACCATAAGCCTGCCTGTCATTTCAAACCAGATGTATGTTTCAGAATGATTGGATTGGAAATGAGCAGGCTAGTCCACAAATGAAATATAATCTTACATCTTTCCTTCATTTCAGGAGTTTCCTCTATATTGTATTTGTTTAGAGCAATCACTGTTCTTTCTGCTTGGTTTCCTAAAAAGGAAAAAAAATAAAAATCAACAGAGATAGCCTAGATGAACAACCAATGCATGTGCAGCCTCACCGGATGAATGCCAAAACAGTTTATGCTTAGAGGGCTAAAATTTCATGAGAACAGGCATGACTGGGCTAAACCCCCACAGTGTAAGTACGTAGGAAAGATTATAGTTAAAATGCTGGTATGTAATATATTGCTACTAATGTTTTTCACAAGTGTTGGACATTTGTTGGCTATTTCATACAGTACTACCAAGCAGTTCCTGGTAGTTTTGACTTTCATAGCTTGTGTGTAAAATAAAATTTCTATGTGTAAAATAAAAACATCTTATGATAAAACCACATATACAATGAAAACAGTTCCGCAGTGGAAGTCATTATATAGTGAAAAGTGTATAGGGGAAATAAAATGACTGTGTAGCAATCAAGGAGAACGGACAGAAGGAAAAGTAAATAAATACAATGAGTTTTTCTGGATACCCATAATTCAAAAAAACCCCACAATAAAGGATGCTGGTTTTTATATATATACATATAAATATATATATATATTTCAAAAGTATTACAGTACTTCCTGTAAGATTAGAATTACTCTGTTTCACCAACTAAATGGCTATGTCTTTTCCAAAATATTAATTTTTTGATACTGTATTATAAGTTCTGCCTGTAATATTTTTGCATTGCTCATTATGAATATCAGGCCATTTTGTAAGTGTCATTAAAGAGCAAAAAGTTTCTTTACATCTCCAGCATAACATTATTACAGGGCTCATGAACTTGAGTAATCTGTAGTTTGAAGCTCCAGTGCTATATTTACAAGAGATAATGTATCCAGAATTTGATTAATGTGTTTTATTTAAAATGGAATGTTCTCTCGTTGTGCATATGGATGTGAAGTAAAACTATTAGCCTTAACTCTAACATTTGGGTATTTCATAGTGTTTATTTACTGGTGAATTAGTCACCAGTCAATTTAAAAACAAGAAAAAAATCAACTTGGTTGAAAAATTGTACTTGAATATCCTTGCATGCTGCTAAACAAGAATTTTGATTTCCCCCATAACTTTTTTTAGTCCTACTTTATTAAGCTAACCTTGAAAATAACAGGTCCAAACTAGAGTGGTGTGTGCGTGTATTACTCAAATGTTCTGGTGTGATATCCTGTATGAATGATCATAAGTACAGTACATTACTGTAGAATCTAAATCAATCTTTATAACACATCAGAAGAGTATAAAATTAGGAATACAGTAATCGACATTGTAAGATATGTTAATAAAAGTTTACTGTCAATCTGTGTGTTCCTGAAATTTTTTCTCTCTACCCCAGTCATCCAAAATGTAATTATTATTGAATTCCACCCCCGAGTCAGGCAGTTACTGAAATGTCAAAACTTTGTGCATGTGAAGCACTTTGCATAGAGAGTAAATGTGGTATTTTTTTTTTCTTTTTGTTACTTACACACAGTCATGTAATTTGTCTTAGTAATTTGGATTATTTTATTTTACTCATAACTATACCTCTTAAAGTTGTGCTTAATTTTGTGCCAGCTATTAGAGCATTGCTGCTGCAAACTGCTAAAATTAAAATGCTGAGTTGAGAAACTGTACTTCTGGGAAAACCGTGCTTGACCTTCTCTTCTGTCAAATCTATTTCTGGAATAGCTATTACTTCAATTTGATGAATGTATATATTTATGTATTAAATTTTTCCTTTTATTTTGACCTTTGAGAAATTTGGCGAAACAGTCTTGTGTTGACCTTGACCTTTGGTTTGGATAGTAGCATCTTTTTTAGTGGTGGACTGTTATTTTCAATATTTTCATCACCTCTGCAATAGGAATCTTGCATAACTCATAGCATTTCACAAGCAAATTATTTTTTTCCTTTAAAAAGAGGGTCTTTTGCTACATTATCCAACAAATGTTATTCTTTAGTTCAGAATCCCATGAGATCAGTTCAGGCTGTGTGTATAGCTGCCAGAGGAGACGGTGAGTTTTGTGCTGATCTTGGTATGATTTAGATCTAGTTTTCATCTAACCCAGATTCTGCAGTCCTCCTTTTCACTTTCATTTCTCAGAGGTGAGGTAATGATGAATGGAGCCTGTCTGAGCATTAGCCTAGATAAGAATGAAATTTTGCTGCTCGCAAAGTAAGAAAACCACAGGAATGAGCTGACCCAGTGTATGAAGGGTCACAGCTCTCAATTATCAACTGTGGGATATGAGGGAGCATGTGTAATCTGAGGCGGCTGGCTCTATGTGACAATTTCTGTTGCGTGGATTGCTCGCTGCAGTCAGCAACATCCATACTGCAGGAATGACTCCTTTTGGGAGGGCACAGTGCCCCAAACGCCTGTGCTCGTGTTTTCTCAGATGGGCAGTTGTTTGCCTGTGAGTGCTTTTACACTGAGAAGAGCCCCAACTGCTGCGAGTTCAGCCTCATGACTTTAACTTGCCTCTTCTGACACTATAATGTCCTGTCAGTGTAGTGTAATCTGGCTAGGTTGTACTAGCTATTAATTCCTGGAAATGGATGACCTTGAGTAGGAAAAGCATATTCTCGGTGAACTTAAACACGTCATGAATTCTTAGCTGTATAAATGACCAGGGTGTTTTATTAAATTTAAAAATCCTTTTAATTGATAGGGTTTACATTTTTTTTATTCACTGTATCATTTGAACTTTCTTACCACTAATACTATTCAGGAAATTTAATGCCACATGCTTCAAATAGTGTGTTTCTTTGAAATTCTACTGAGAAAGCAAAATTGATACTTGTCAAATAAATGGTGGTTTCAAAAAGCTAATTTTACTACCCTAAAAGATGATTTTTGCAATGTATGCTTTTGCATGGTACAGGAAAATGTGGGAAAAAAACCCACACTCTTTTGAAAAGCATTTTAAATTTAGCTCTGAGTCCCAGTTAAAATGTCTCAAAATGAGCCTTCATGAAAGTGCCATTATTTGAAAAGCCATTTCCTGTAATTCTGTCACTTGATGTAGAGCAGGCTGGTCTCTTCATTTGTGAAAATGGGAGCTGGTTCCATGGAAACCCCTCACATCATTGAATGATTTACTACCCAATAAACAACTTATCCTTTTGTCTTTATCCATTGTATGTACCACATATGGTAAGCCTTTCCAGTTCCACTGAGTACAGAAACAAACATTTTAGGGACTGGAGCCAATTTTTTTTTTTTTTTCTTTCCATTACCTGCCGTCATGGAACAGGAATTTTCTGGGAGAAAATGGTTCTCCTGTAAAATCAAACTCCCTCAGTTAATTTCTCACGCTGCCCATAATGTCTGTGTTATTTTAGCTACTGGAATTGCTTACGCCACCTGTTGTCTAATACATTTCCCACTGTAGGACTGCTTTCAACTCATGACTCCTAAATTTTTTAATAATTTTGACTGAAAACAATTATGCTGGGCTTATTTCTCATGGTTGGATTTTTCATTTTTCTAATGTGTCAGCAAAAAAAGCAAGATTCCTTTCAGAGATAAAAACTGGAAAAAAAGTGTATTGTTTCATTCATTTTAACAATAGTTTTTCTAAGTGTTGGGCTTTTCTACTGTCTCTATGCTTTGGCCTTAAATGTGGTGACAAAATGTGTATGAGTCACATTGAAGTAGAATGGAACAGTGTACTGAAGCACTTAACAAATCAGAACAACATGTTCTCAGGGATTACATGTAAGTACTGGCAAATACCTAAAGCAGATAATGAGCCTTTGTCTGTTTTTCAGGTGTCCCGGAATATCCTTTGCACCTGGCTCTTGCAAGCCACTAAAACAGTTTGCTGTGAGAAGTGGTGTTTTCCTTCTGTTTCTTTGAAAAGCTAGGGCTCTCTCCATGTAATGCTGCCACTGTTTCATGCCTTTGTTGTTTCTATATTGTATATGAAACTACCTCATATCTGTGGTATTCCACAACAAAATAACCCTAAAACAGCTGGAGAGCCTCGTACAACTGTATAACAATACTTTGCAAATAAGATTTCTTTCTCTCAGAGCACTTTATGCAGAGATAGCCAGGGGGTACAGCTTGAAAACTAGTTTGTAGAGGCTGTGGCTGCTTTCTTGCTCTATAGTGCCAGTCATTTTAGATTTGTTATACATCAGCTTTGAAAACTTAAAACTCATTTTTCAAGGTACCTCCACAGGCCCTGAAAGATCTGCCTGTTTTCTAGGACAACTTCCCATTGCTTCTTGGGAGAGTTTAGTACAAAGCTGCTGTTTTATTCTCAGAGAGCTCTGTAGCAAGGTACTTAATGAGAACTGCTGGTGTAAAGTTATGCATCATATAAACTATAGACATGCAGGTTTTGTTAAACTAAGATTTTCAGGGCAGCTGAAGGGACTGTTAAGTATTGTTTCATTTAGGTTCTCTAGCTGTCTGCTTTATCCTGTTTATCCTGTTGGTTTTGTCTCACACTTGTAAACTCCTTTAAGACAGGAAACACCAGTTCAGTAAGTAAATCACGCAAGTGCTGCTCTGTAATGGTAGATCAACTGGTGTTACAGCAATCCAGGTAGTAGGAACTGCCATCATCAAAGAAATATAAATGTGCACACAAGGCTAAAGTAAGATACAGCCCTTTCATGCTTCACTTTCATGCTTTCTGCATGTTTTCATGCTTTGCTGCCTTCAACCTCAAATGTCACTCCTTCCCACACAGGTATTTTGGCAGTAATCAAAATCACTAGGAAATTAAAATTGGTTTGTTTCCCATAGTCAGCTGTGACTCTAGACATAATGATACCTCTTCAATATCTCTACATCATCTTTTTTTTTTTTCCTGCCAGAAGCTGCTATCTTAAGAAAATACATTCTGAAAGTCAAAGATGCTTATTGCCTTCCATGAGTCTAGTGCTATATTTGTACAATTGATACTTTCCAGCAGGTGACTCATGTCATTCAAATAACCTTCAGATACCTGGCTATTCAGAAATGGCTCATACTTCCCATTTATCCCCATTTGGATTGGGTTTTTTTTATCAGTCATGTAACTGATAATAGCAAGATTTCACACAGAAAATTTTCCTTATACGAGGAAAAGAGTATTATAAGAAAAAAATAAATTAGATGGGCGCTATTTTAGCGATACCTATTTCACAGACTGTGATTCTTTGTGTTTAAAATGTGGGCAGAATTAGAGAATATTATTCAGATTATTGTGTATAATTTTTCAATTTTTATCTGTCTAAAGAAACAAGAAAGAAATCCAAAACAATCTCAAGCTCAGGCACTACAGTAATGCTGCTCTTCTGTGTGAGTGTATTTCCAAGGATGCTGCAATATATTTTTTTTTCCACTGAATGCTGTGTTGCATCTGGTCCTCAGAAATACATGTCAAAAGACATGTTGTGTTGGTGAATACCAACAAGGTGGTTCCCCTAGCAACAATAAATAAAACAAAGCTCTGCCCATTCAAGTGATTTACCTTTGTAAGTGTGTGGCAGCAAAGATGGATTTTGAACACTAAGGGAACTCATTAGCTGTAAGAAGACAAGCAGCAAATAACTGTAGATTTCTCTTACCCAGCATTGCTATTTATTAGAATCATATACAGTGTAATTATTGGGAATTTGAATAGGATATTCATAATGTGACATATTGTCTCATTTTACTTTTTCCTTCTGCAGCTTTTAATTTTCTGTGCTACTGGGGGAAAAAAATGCCATATGTGGGAAGAGACAAGGAGAAAGAACTTTGAGAAATTATTATTTGGATAAGTTCACTCTCCAAACTTTTATTAATAATGTCCTGCATACTTACTCAGCCCTAGCATTTGAGTGACATAGGTCACTCAGTGGTTCAGATGTTCATCCATTAAGGGTAAATTCAGAGATTTAAACATAATAATTATGCCAGTCTGCCCAGTAATAATTCTTAATGTAGCCATGAGAGGTTGTAATGGCACTCCCAGACATACTACTGCTGCCTCTGTGAAGAAAGCTGTACAAAACAAGACTAAGGAGTACTCTTGGGAGCATCACACTCCAGGTCTTTAGAAGTAATAAAGTGTTAAGTTTATGGTATTTGGGTAACCTGACTTGTGTTGTGGAAGAGCTACGCACTAGGTACCACTAGCTGTGGTACACACCGCTTGCTAGAATCTGTGTGGGTCCTTCTCTTGGCAATTGATATCTACAATACACAGCATGTAGCCTCTCCTATGTGTATTGTTTGTTGTTGGCTTTTAAGTCCTCTGAGTCACCTTTCCTCTGGAGTTTACAGCTGGGAATGAATCCAACATAATTCTAACTCACTATAGTTCAGCGATGCTATTTACATTTCAGTGCTATCTGTACATCAGGCATTCTATCTCCCCACTTCTGTTTCCAGGCATCTGCCTGAGGTCTGCAGTTTGTGCTTATGATTTGTAAGGGCTGGACTATGGTTATGTACCTTGCACTTTAGTCTTGGCTAGAACTGTTACATTGTTGAACTGCTCCTCTGGCTCTTTCCCGATGCAAGTGTAATTACTCTTTAATGCTGTGCTGCTACCCACATAGTTGTGCTGCACTTCCATAGTCCTTATCTGACTACTCTGCTGCTGGCTTATAGTTTAAATCATCTTTGAATACATGTGTAAAGCTCCAATATTATTCTCCCTACTTCTATTGATTTCAGAGGCAGTAGAATCCACTCTTACATTAACATTGCCGGTATTTAATTTCCTTCACTGCTGAAGAATTTTTTAAAGAAGGTTCTCTCTCCATTTCAGTCCCCTTTACTGGTTTTTTCCTTCAAATCCATGCTGTAAAACTCCTCAGCTTTTTGCCCTAGCTGTCCTCTGTACTCAGGTAATGCCATACTTTTGTACTCAGGATTTTTCTACTACCAGTGCGAATGAGAACAAAACTAGATGTCTCAGTTTAGAGCTGAGAGTATGCAAGTATGCACAGACATGTTAAAGCTAGGAGCTGTTGTTTCAGATGCCTGTCTAAATGGAAGCCTAACTGTAATAAGACCTTGGCTACTAGACCCCTTGGACAGGACACAGCTTACTGTATCTGTACCTGCACACATCCTGCTTTTCCTCTCAGGTGATGAATGGGATGGGGGGCACTCTAGGATGGGAAGGGCTTTGGGATGAAACTATAATTTAGAGATGAGAACTCTGAACTGAAACATTTTGTTTGCTCCAGGACCAAGCAGACAGAGCAGGTTTGGGCTTTGGCTCAGCAGGCTGAGAATTGGCAGCTTTGTTTCCTTCAGGGGCCCTGACCTGTGCTCCTGCAGCCTGAGCCCCAACTTGGGACTGGAGATGGGATCTGGGACTCTCCCAAGGAGCTATTACAAATGACAGTACACCATGGTCTCTGCACACCTTATCCTTCCCTTTACCTTATTCTTTTGCTCTCAGAAATACAGCAACCCTACTCTTGGGCAGAGATGCAGATGAGGAAAGTAGCAGGCAGGATGGGGAGGTTTCCACGTGAACAAAACATGACATGATTTGGAAGAGGAGGCAAGCACTCCTGGAAGGAAGTCGTAATGTGAGTTCTCCCTATTAACAAAGCAGAAGGCTGATGAACTCCCAAGGTAAGAAAGGGACATGTGAAGAACTGGTTGAACCACAGCACGTTTTTATGTTTTTCTCCAAGATGGTGGCAGCCCTTGAACAAGACACATTTGCATTTATTTAAAAGCTAAGAAGGGAAAACCAAAGCAGCACCCATGTGACCTGGTAGGACAAGACAATATGACACAATACACATTAACTCAGATACTTACAGTTCAGAGTGCTGTATCCATATTTGCATACCTGGAATTTAAAACTGCCTCAAGATTTTCACGGAAGTAGTATGCATTTCAGCAGTGTCCTTAAAGTCTTCAGCAACTTTTTTTTCCCTTCCAGCAAACCTGTTTAATATTGTTACATTAACTTCTGATTCACCAGTGTTTGTGATATGTGTAGGTTAATGCAATCATGCATTCTGTTTGTAATCACAGGCCCATCTCCAGGCAAAGAAAAATGCACACATTGATGAACAGGTATTTAAAAAGCATGAAGTCCTCCTGACTTATAAAGGGATTTACTGTAGTGAATAATGTTTCTGTATATCCATTTAAATAAGGAGATTTTAAGATTATAAATCAGGGTAAGACAGTGCATCTCAACTTTTTAATTACAGAAAGAGTAGGTTCCATTGTAATGATAAGTTTTATGATTAAAATACTTCTGTTTGTACTTTGTTGGTTACATGTTTCACTACAAGTCACTACTGTATGTCAATTTAAACATTAACAGATTCACCAAAAAAAACACCTACTTAATGTGCAGCAACTGAACGCTTCCATAGAATACACTTTGGAAAAGCTCATCAGTTAAATACTGTAGACTATTTACTGTCTAAGAAATATTCCATTCCCATTCAATTCTTGAGGCTATAGCATTTTATAACATTAAATTTAATGATAGCTTTTCACCTTTTGGCACCTAGCCATGGCCATACAAATAACAAATTATTGAATTTTCAAATACAGCCTAAAGAAAGGCTAGGAACGGCTTAATCTCTCATTGAGCTTGCGTTAGTGGAGCCATTGTATAATGGGTCAATTATCACTGTATGTGTAATCAGAAATATTACAGCAATTAAAAATTGTTCTTTTCTACTGGAGATTTGCAAAGCAACAACAGAAAATAACAGCTGCACTTAAATATGGCTTGTTTCAGTTTGGCTTCAGGATAAACAACGTTCATGTAAAATGTAGTTTAGGATTGACAGCGCTTCTTATTACTGCAAAAAGAACATTAACAATCTGACTGCTAACAAAGGCAAACCTTGGAAGTGCAGGTGCCAGTAAAGAACATGACTAAAAAGAAACCTATTCCTTTAACTTGTATAACATTACAAAAATGGAAGGGTCATATGAT